>NW_016159048.1:58498-71459 GCF_001687245.7 Rhagoletis zephyria
ACTAGTGTCCTGTGTATACAACCCTCATAGATGTTGCATGTTAGATTCGTTTTTTGTTGAGGTGTCTTTGTTTATTATTGAGTATGAGCGTTTTGTTATATGTGGTGACTTCAATGTCAATTTGCTTATGAATGACTCATATGCCAATAAACTACTGGATCATGTATCTGCTGCAGGTCTTGCTGTAGTTAACAAATTCATACCAACAAGATTTGCGCACAATTCATGTCCTAGTTTGTTAGACCTCATTATCACGTCAAGCCTCGACCATATTCTTAAATTTGACCAAATAAGTTTTATCTCCGACCACGACCTAATATTTTGTGCACTAGATGTAACGTTTAATTGTCCTGCTGATAGTGTTACTTCTATGTATCGTGATTTTAAGTCTGTAAATGTTAATGATCTGTCAAATGTTGACTGGGATGCATGTTGGTTTGTTGAGTCGGTATATGCCAAACTTGACTTTTTAAATAAAACTATGTCTGAATTATTTGATGCCCATGTTCCTCTTCGTACTGTTCGCGTTTTGAATAACTCTTGTCCGTGGTATAATAGTAATGTCAGATCAGCTATAAAAGCTCGTAATAGATTATATGCGAAATGGAAAAGAACCAACACGGACCTCGCTTGGTCGCAATACAAACTTGCCCGAAATAAAGCTACCACCATTGCAAGACAAGCGAAACGGTTGTATTGTAACTCCAAGTTGAACCCATCACTACCATCAAAAGACCTATGGTGCAATTTGGGAAGCCTTAATGTGCATGGAAAACATAAAACTGAGTGTAAAATTGACCCTAACATTCTAAATGAATATTTTATTGGCGCCTGCAAAAGCCGCGAAAGTTCTCTAGCTCAAAACCTCAATAGCAATTTTGCACTGAGAGAAAAGTTTCAATTTAATGGAGTTACAGAAGCAGAAGTTATGAAGTCAATTATGAGCGTCAAGTCTAATGCTATTGGTGAGGATGGTATATCCTTGAAGTTTGTGAAACTTGTTCTGCAATTCATTCTAGGAACTCTTACACATATAATCAATCACTGCTTCACAACTTCGTGTTTTCAAACGGAGTGGAAAAAAGCTGTGATTATTCCTGTCGCTAAAAAGAATACCGCCTCTGAACCTAGTGGCTACAGGCCAATTAGCATTTTGCCAGTATTCTCAAAAGTGTGTGAGTCTTTGATGGCAGAGCAAATTTCATCATTCGTCCAAGAAAATAATCTTTTATCTCCGTTGCAGTCAGGATTTAGACCAAAGCATAGCTGCTCTACAGCTACTTCCTGTCGCTAAAAAGAATACCGCCTCTGAACCTAGTGGCTACAGGCCAATTAGCATTTTGCCAGTATTCTCAAAAGTGTGTGAGTCTTTGATGGCAGAGCAAATTTCATCATTCGTCCAAGAAAATAATCTTTTATCTCCGTTGCAGTGAGGATTTAGACCAAAGCATAGCTGCTCTACAGCTACTTTAAAAATACTTGACGACATAAGAATACAGTTTGACAAAGGTGACTTAACTCTTCTCTGCCTTCTTGATTTTACTAAGGCGTTTGATTTAGTAAATCATGACCTGCTTTGTACAAAGCTTAAATATTACTTTGGATTCTCCGATAGCTCTGTTAAACTTATGACCAGCTACCTTGAGGGAAGAAGTCAAAAGGTGATGTGCAAATCTGCGTCATCAAAATCCTGTATTGTTGCCTCCGGTGTGCCGCAAGGCTCCGTGCTTGGTCCCCTTTTGTTTAGTCTTTTTGTCAATGATGTATTTTCTGTTTGTCAGTATGTTAATGTCCATGCCTATGCTGACGAAATTCAATTGTATTTGTCTAGCCGTGTCGATCTTGTTGAGGATTTGCGTTATAAAATAAATAGTGACTTGTCTGCAATATCGCAATGGTCCCGTGATAATTGTCTTTGCGTAAATGCTGCGAAGTCATATGTGTTACCCATTAGTAACAATGTTGTACATGTTGAGGATATTCCAAAAATGTTTGTAGATAATAGTGTCCTTACGTTTACTGACAAAGTTAGAAACTTAGGCTTCGATGTTAACTCTATGTTGAGCTGCTCTGACCATATTAATAAAGTTGTTAGTAATGTGTATTTTGTTTTACGTAGATTGAGAATGTCAGCTTCGTTTACGCCTTTAGACTAGAAGAAAGCTAGCAATTCAACTCATTGTACCACACATTACGTACTCTGAGCTTGGGCATAGTGAACTTGATTCTACTTCATATCACAAAATTGATGTTGCGTTCAATAATTTTACGCGTTACGTTTATGGCCACAAAAAATATGACCACATCTCTTTCTGGAAAAACAAAATTCTTGGCTGCAGCATTTTTGAATATCTTTCGGCCAGAAACTGTATATATATTTACAAGCTCATACAATTCAAAACACCGAAATATCTTCACGAGAAGTTAGAATTACCTAAGTCTTGTAGGCATCAAAATCTGATTATCCCTAAATTTTCCTATTTGCCATCATCTCGGCTATTTTTTGTTAATGCTGTGAGGCTGTGGAATTCCATTCCTGATACTATCAAAGTTGCGTTGAATAGGAGCAACTATAAGAAAGTAATACACAAGTATTTCACCTCTGTGTGATAAATGCGATTGCAATTTAACAGTTCTCTTTCCCCCTATTTATTTCTCTATCTTTCTTTTTTGTTTTTTCTTTTTCTTTGTGTTTTTCTTTTTGGGTTTCCCAACTGCAATGAGTGACTATTAAATGACTACTATTTAATCTTACTTTTATTTAATTGTTATTTTTTATTTTATTTTTTAATTTAAGATAACTGTTTGTATTTAAATTTATTGCTATTATATTTTTACGTTAGTTTTAAGATAAGTCTGTATCAGACGATTTTGCGGTTTAATTTTGTAATTGAAAGCTGTTGATGTACTACAAAAGACTGAGTCTTACAGGTACAACCTCATTTCTTAAATAAATAAATAANTTTGTATTTACATTTATTGCTTTTATATTTTCACGTTAGATTTAAGATAAGTCTGTATCAGATGATTTTGCGTTTTAATTTTGTAATTGAAAGCTGTTGATGTACTACAAAAGACTGAGTCTTACAGGTACAACCTCATTTCTTAAATAAATAAATATATAAATAATACGTACATATTATGTATGTACATACATATAATAAATACAAATTTACGCTTTAAGATCACGAAGACTGCATTCTTTAACACCTCTGCAAATTGTATTTTTGCTATTTTATTGTCAATTTTCGTATATGAGTCACCCTGTGCGCTTTTTCTTCGTGGATTTCTGGATTTTCTGTGGAATCAGTTCATCGGGTATCCGCTCACGTGTGCTATGTCAACAAATTAAAGTTACTGGGATAACACGCTGGTGTAGGGATCATGAGAGATTCCTTGCCGTTTAAATTCTACGCATCATTTACGTATCAACCAAAAAAAAAAGACTTTATAAATTGGTGGCCAAAAATTCCAATTGCCTAAATGCAGGTCAATGTGCCAGTAAATTAAAGATCTTCGATATGTGCAATTTCCTTTATAAGATATATATATATACAATACCTATTGCATATTAGAAACACAGAAGTTCTCGGAAACCCTTCTTATATGCATTCTTTCTTTTATGAAGAGTACGCTCAATAGAAAGATCTTTTTTATATAACCTTTAATTTAAGCATACTCTATATTTTAATAAATACAATAAATAAAATATGGGAAAATATAACTTTAAAAAACAAAACGTAACAAAGTGTACATATGTATGTACCAGGGTTGTTGCGAATATTCGCATTCGCATTCGCAACCGCGGAGCTTCCGCATTAATTTTAACAATCGCATTCGCTTTCGCATTCGCAATAATCAATGCGGAGCTTTTGCGAATGCGAATATTCTGCAAGTGGACCGATAAAACGTATATATGGCAAAAAAAAATTACATATTGTAGCCAATATTTTTGTCTGTGGTCGTAGGAGTGTTTGTGTAACAAAACTGGTCAAATGTCATATTTATCAACTTTGATAAAAATGTCTTTAAAATATTATTTCTTAAGCTATATAACCGAGCTATCAATGGACAGCCATAGAAGTTCCCACTTCTACTTGACCTTTGACGTACGTCAAAGAGAACATAGTCCTTTTAATAATATATTTTTTCTGTGCTTTAAATACCTGCTTTGGCTTCTTTCTTTATTATGACTTCTTTGGACCAATCTTAAAAAAAGACTACTAGACACAAAAGAAGAAAGTGTGAACTGTAATTCTTAACAACATTTTCGTGATTTGCGTTTGATGTTATAGGCGGCATACACGGTGCGTCTGACTCGTGAGTGAGATGTGTTTGTGAAAATAAGTATGTGTTAGTTACACCAACAGGACTCCCGGCATGACTCTGAATGTGTCAACTGTGAGTAGTCGAAGGCGAGTCAACACGTACACAAATGAATCGCGACTCAGACTTACCGCGTATGCCACCTATTACATTTATTCGTTTGAATAAATTCAAATGGGGCTCTTTGGGGAATTTATTTTTAGCAAAAATTTAAAAAACAGGAGTTTTGTTTACTTGTTGGATAATATTTTTTCCATAGGGATATACATTGGATCCTTGGCTAAAAACATCGGTGGTAAAACTCTCCCTTCTTTGCTATTTAAATTCAATGAGTAAGCACCTTCAATAGGGATTTCCAGTAGAAACGATCAACGTCTAGCCATAAAGAGAATCGATGCTCAAATAATTAAAAAGCTATAGGTCTGACCTTTACTTAGATAAGAATTACGTAACTATCTGTTATTCAAATGCTTATAAAAAAAACGGGGTGCTTTAAAAAAAATAACAATATTCTGATCCGATTCGGCTGGTAGCCACGACTTTGAAAACAGAATTTTGTTCAAAAATAATAATCTATTTTCCATATCCACCTATTTAGCTCGCTATATCACAACACTGAGGATTTGGCAATAACCTTTTTCATCTATTAAAAAACAACACTTACGGGGCAATGTTTATTGTAAGAACAACATTTTTTTCTATGAATCGACATACTTTAAGCATTGTTGACGCTATTTCCATTTGAATGAGGAAATAGCGTCAATGACTTTATTTCCAAATATTTGTTGACTTTATTTCGCTTTTGAAAAGGTAAAAATGTCAATTGACTTTATTTCGCACCAGGGTGGGAAATAAACTCAATTGACCTTATTTCCATTGACCTTATTACCTGTCACCCCAAAAACTACATTAGCTACTTTCACAATTTAAACCATAACCACACAGGCAAACAGGGCATTGCAGTTATGGTAAAAAAGGATACTTCGCAAAAACAAATACAAATTCAATCTCCTTTATCAACAATAGCCATCGAATTAGATGTAGGGTTCCGTTTCACTATAATCTCCATTTATATACCGCCACATCAAAACTTCAGTCTGACAGAGTTGCAAGACATTATACGCTGTTTTAACACGCCTATAATCATTAGGCGACTTAAATGCCTGGAACCCATTCTGGGGTTCCAACTCCATGAATCAAAGAGGTCAGACCCTAGAAGACTTCATCATGTTCGAAGACCTGATAGTACTAAACGACAACGCACCCACTCATTTTTAAACGTTCAAAACTTTTACCAATGTGGATGTAGTTCTATGTTCCGCCAATCTGGCTCCAAGGCTTAACACCTCAACATTGGATCGCCTACATGGAAGTGACCACTTCCCTATCCTGACCAATCTCAGTATACCAAACACTAATTGTGGCAAACCGAAATCAAAATTTTTAATTAACAAAGCCGACTGGAAAAAATTTCAAACATTAACAGACAGCCTAATTTCAAAAACTCCACAAACCCGTAACATTAACAAAGAAGCCAAAAATATTGAGCGAACAATTCGAACAGCCGCTCACTTTTCCTTTCTCCAGACGCAACATAAAACACAAAAACACATTGTGCCGTACTGGTCCCCACACATGTCGTTGTTGAGAGAAAACAAATTTAAGTCATGGGAATCTTTTAAGAAAGATAGAACGGACTCTAACTTGCTTATCTATAAAAAGGCAAACGCCCACTTCAAAAAATCACTTAAGGTAGCCAAAAGAAAGTCCCTAGCGAATTTCACTGCCTCAATAAATCCCAGAACAGACCCTAAACAAGTTTGGGCCAATATAAAAAGACTGACAGGGACTTACAATCCGCAATTCATTAAATTTATCAACAATGATGGTCCCATCTACGCCGCAAAAGATATTGCAGATGTTTTCTGCGCTTCATGGTCTGAATACTCTAAAGATTCGAATTTCCACAGTGAATTTATCCAGGAAAAATATACTACTTTGGCGAAAGTCCATAAAAACAGCAACCTCTCTGCAAACGCGGAAGGATTGGAGAACCCTATTTCCACATTCGAATTTGAAATGACAATCGGTTCGATGAAAGGTAAGACTCCTGGAAGAGACCGAATCTCCTACCCATTAATAAAAAATCTTTCTGGACAAACAAAAAACAGAGTCGTAGACCTTTTTAACGAAATTTTAAACCAACGAAACTACCCACAAAGTTGGAAACATGCTATCGTTGTCCCCATACCTAAGCCTCACCAGCGTAATACAACCGTTTCAGGCTTCAGGCCCATCTCTTTACTGTCTTGCCTGAGTAAAACCTTAGAGAAAATAGTAGCAAAGCGCTTAATGTGATACGCGATGACAAACGGTTTAATAAGCACCAATCAGTTTGCCTTTAAGGAAGGACAAAATACTTTGGATGCTCTACTTCTATTTGAAAACTTTACAAGAAGAGCTTTAGCTACTAAAAACCATATTTCAGTGCGTAGTCTCGATATCGGGAAAGCATACGATCGAATCGGAATTCATGTTGTTTTAAAAAAGTTATCAGACTGGAAAATAGGCACTAGGATCTACAATTTTGTAAAGTCGTTCTTAAGCAATCGCACTTTTTGCGTCAAAATCAACAACAAATATGCAAAAACCAGAAAGCTATTCAACGGCATCCCACAAGGATCGCCTCTGTCCGTAATATTATTTATCATTGCGTTTGATGATATTAATAAAATATTCTTAAGCCAAAAATCTATTTCTCACATTACTTACGCGGATGATGTATTGTTATTCACGAAATGCAAAGATTTGACGACTGCTCACATTAGTTTTGTAAAAATGTTAAGTGATATTTCGAAATGGTCCAATATCTCTGGAGCTAACATATCCATCACAAAATGTAAAACTATGCATATTTGCAATAAACAAAGATGCACGTCACCAAATCTTACATTTAATTCTCAGACCATTAATAGTTGTAACAGCTTACGTATATTAGGTAGAATATTCGTAAGGAAACTTACTTTTAGAGAGCATTGTACATACGTTAAGAAAGAGTTAATTACACGTTTAAAAGTAATAAAATATCTTTCCACTAAATACTGTATGGTCCATACCGTCACATTGGTAAAGATCGTGAGGGCTTTGATTTTGTCAAAAATAGACTACGGGCTGGTTATTTATGGACACTGTGCGAAACGGAATTTGAAACTTATAACCCCAGCCTACCACACTGCCGCAAGAAGGAGGATACGCGCATTCCCAACGTCGCCAACTAAATGCATTTTGACAGAATCAGGGTTACCGTCCATTGTTGAAAGAGTCAATTTCTGTCAAGCAGGATTATCACAAAAATTTTATTTAGCTGCAACACCCTTCTGCAAGATGCGGTCAAAAGCGCTGTGACAAGGAAAAGGGAAAGTAGAAACCGAAAATCTGCGGTGGAAAGAGTTCTAGAGGCAGCAAGGATACTGGAAATTCCCATCTCTCTAACTAAGACCAAATTCAAACGACCTCCACCCTGGCAATGTTTCGAACCGATTATGGTACTCAAGATGGCTAAATACTCAAAAGAAAATACAGCACCTACAGCTTTCCGGAAAATCTTCCTCGAACTCACCACCCCTTTTAGAGAAATGCAATGGAAACTCTTATATGTATACTGACGGGTCAAAGAATTCCTCGGCAACTGCCTATGCTGTTGTCGACGAATACCAGAACACAATTGCCGCGGGTCTCCTACACCCATTCTGTTCGGCATATACAGCTGAGGTAGTAGCGATTTACGAGGCTGTTAAATTTGCAATTGAATCGGGAGAGCAATTTGTCATTGTAACCGATAGTCTGTCAACGGTGAAATCTCTTTCAAATGACAAAAATAATAATCATTTAATGATAGCCATTAAAAATATGCTTATGGAAAATAAAAACAGAATAAAGATTATGTGGGGCCCTAGTCACGTCGGAATTGACGGCAATAAGACTGCAGATCGTAGAGCGAAACTTGCATCAGAACAACCCCTAGTGACATCAAAATGGATGTTAAAACAAGACATTTATAGGCACATTACCTCAGTAATGTTCTTAAATAAACAGAACGATTGGAAAAACGTTCGTCATCACTATTCGGATATCAATATAGGAAGCAAAAGCCCCAANGTCAACAACAAATATGCAAAAACCAGAAAGCTATTCAACGGCATCCTACAAGGATCGCCTCTGTCCGTAATATTATTTATTATTGCGTTTGATGATATTAATAAAATATTCTTAAGCCAAAAATCTATTTCACACATTACTTACGCGGATGATGTATTGTTATTCACAAAATGCGAAGATTTGACAACTGCTCATAACAGTTTTGTAAAAATTGTAAGTGATATTTCGAAATGGTCCAATATCTCTGGAGCTAACATATCCATCACAAAATGTAAAACTATGCATATTTTCAATAAACAAAGATGCACGTCACCAAATCTTACATTTAATTCTCAGACCATTAATAGTTGTAACAGCTTACGTATATTAGGTAGAATATTCGTAAGGAAACTTACTTTTAGAGAGCATTGTACATACGTTAAGAAAGAGTTAATTACACGTTTAAAAGTAATAAAATATCTTTCCACTAAATACTGTATGGTCCATACCGTCACATTGGTAAAGATCGTGAGGGCTTTGATTTTGTCAAAAATAGACTACGGGCTGGTTATTTATGGACACTGTGCGAAACGGAATTTGAAACTTATAACCCCAGCCTACCACACTGCCGCAAGAAGGAGGATACGCGCATTCCCAACGTCGCCAACTAAATGCATTTTGACAGAATCAGGGTTACCGTCCATTGTTGAAAGAGTCAATTTCTGTCAAGCAGGATTATCACAAAAATTTTATTTAGCTGCAACACCCTTCTGCAAGATGCGGTCAAAAGCGCTGTGACAAGGAAAAGGGAAAGTAGAAACCGAAAATCTGCGGTGGAAAGAGTTCTAGAGGCAGCAAGGATACTGGAAATTCCCATCTCTCTAACTAAGACCAAATTCAAACGACCTCCACCCTGGCAATGTTTCGAACCGATTATGGTACTCAAGATGGCTAAATACTCAAAAGAAAATACAGCACCTACAGCTTTCCGGAAAATCTTCCTCGAACTCACCACCCCTTTTAGAGAAATGCAATGGAAACTCTTATATGTATACTGACGGGTCAAAGAATTCCTCGGCAACTGCCTATGCTGTTGTCGACGAATACCAGAACACAATTGCCGCGGGTCTCCTACACCCATTCTGTTCGGCATATACAGCTGAGGTAGTAGCGATTTACGAGGCTGTTAAATTTGCAATTGAATCGGGAGAGCAATTTGTCATTGTAACCGATAGTCTGTCAACGGTGAAATCTCTTTCAAATGACAAAAATAATAATCATTTAATGATAGCCATTAAAAATATGCTTATGGAAAATAAAAACAGAATAAAGATTATGTGGGGCCCTAGTCACGTCGGAATTGACGGCAATAAGACTGCAGATCGTAGAGCGAAACTTGCATCAGAACAACCCCTAGTGACATCAAAATGGATGTTAAAACAAGACATTTATAGGCACATTACCTCAGTAATGTTCTTAAATAAACAGAACGATTGGAAAAACGTTCGTCATCACTATTCGGATATCAATATAGGAAGCAAAAGCCCCAACCTTCCCCTCGATGTTAGTTGCAGCGAATAAAAGTCATTCATTCGCCTCAGAATCGGACATACAGTCATCTCCCACAGCCACATTCTCACAGGAGCTCTACCACCCCTATGCTCGTTCTGCGGTTCTAATCACCTCACCGTCTGCCACTTATTAGATATTTGCCCAAACTTCACCGCTACAAGAACGGCACTTTTTGACAATATCAAACCTTCCAGCCTACTAAGGAAAACTGAGTCTGATAAGATAAAATTAGTTAATNGTATACTGACGGGTCAAAGAATTCCTCGGCAACTGCCTATGCTGTTGTCGACGAATACCAGAACACAATTGCCGCGGGTCTCCTACACCCATTCTGTTCGGCATATACAGCTGAGGTAGTAGCGATTTACGAGGCTNGAAGATTTGACAACTGCTCATAACAGTTTTGTAAAAATTGTAAGTGATATTTCGAAATGGTCCAATATCTCTGGAGCTAACATATCCATCACAAAATGTAAAACTATGCATATTTTCAATAAACAAAGATGCACGTCACCAAATCTTACATTTAATTCTCAGACCATTAATAGTTGTAACAGCTTACGTATATTAGGTAGAATATTCGTAAGGAAACTTACTTTTAGAGAGCATTGTACATACGTTAAGAAAGAGTTAATTACACGTTTAAAAGTAATAAAATATCTTTCCACTAAATACTGTATGGTCCATACCGTCACATTGGTAAAGATCGTGAGGGCTTTGATTTTGTCAAAAATAGACTACGGGCTGGTTATTTATGGACACTGTGCGAAACGGAATTTGAAACTTATAACCCCAGCCTACCACACTGCCGCAAGAAGGAGGATACGCGCATTCCCAACGTCGCCAACTAAATGCATTTTGACAGAATCAGGGTTACCGTCCATTGTTGAAAGAGTCAATTTCTGTCAAGCAGGATTATCACAAAAATTTTATTTAGCTGCAACACCCTTCTGCAAGATGCGGTCAAAAGCGCTGTGACAAGGAAAAGGGAAAGTAGAAACCGAAAATCTGCGGTGGAAAGAGTTCTAGAGGCAGCAAGGATACTGGAAATTCCCATCTCTCTAACTAAGACCAAATTCAAACGACCTCCACCCTGGCAATGTTTCGAACCGATTATGGTACTCAAGATGGCTAAATACTCAAAAGAAAATACAGCACCTACAGCTTTCCGGAAAATCTTCCTCGAACTCACCACCCCTTTTAGAGAAATGCAATGGAAACTCTTATATGTATACTGACGGGTCAAAGAATTCCTCGGCAACTGCCTATGCTGTTGTCGACGAATACCAGAACACAATTGCCGCGGGTCTCCTACACCCATTCTGTTCGGCATATACAGCTGAGGTAGTAGCGATTTACGAGGCTGTTAAATTTGCAATTGAATCGGGAGAGCAATTTGTCATTGTAACCGATAGTCTGTCAACGGTGAAATCTCTTTCAAATGACAAAAATAATAATCATTTAATGATAGCCATTAAAAATATGCTTATGGAAAATAAAAACAGAATAAAGATTATGTGGGGCCCTAGTCACGTCGGAATTGACGGCAATAAGACTGCAGATCGTAGAGCGAAACTTGCATCAGAACAACCCCTAGTGACATCAAAATGGATGTTAAAACAAGACATTTATAGGCACATTACCTCAGTAATGTTCTTAAATAAACAGAACGATTGGAAAAACGTTCGTCATCACTATTCGGATATCAATATAGGAAGCAAAAGCCCCAACCTTCCCCTCGATGTTAGTTGCAGCGAATAAAAGTCATTCATTCGCCTCAGAATCGGACATACAGTCATCTCCCACAGCCACATTCTCACAGGAGCTCTACCACCCCTATGCTCGTTCTGCGGTTCTAATCACCTCACCGTCTGCCACTTATTAGATATTTGCCCAAACTTCACCGCTACAAGAACGGCACTTTTTGACAATATCAAACCTTCCAGCCTACTAAGGAAAACTGAGTCTGATAAGATAAAATTAGTTAATGAGTTTCTAAAAACAACTGACTTAAAAAAGCGTATATAAAGTAAATTCGATACCACATACAATCACAAGTAAATATGTACCCTAAATCGCACTATCCTTAATGTAAACCCATATACTTAGTATAAGAGAGCCGAAGGCCTTAGATGCTAGTACTCCCATTTTGTGTAAACAAGTGATTCATCACTTGCTTTCAATTAAATAATAATAATAATATGTATGTACATACATATGTTATATACTAGCTTATAGCCGCGGGTTTTACCCCGCGCTTTTATACAAATAATAATAATAGATTGGCGCTTACACATATGTTAGTGTTTGGCCGAGCTTCTCCTCAATCTTGTGGCGTGCGNGGCCCTAGTCACGTCGGAATTGACGGCAATAAGACTGCAGATCGTAGAGCGAAACTTGCATCAGAACAACCCCTAGTGACATCAAAATGGATGTTAAAACAAGACATTTATAGGCACATTACCTCAGTAATGTTCTTAAATAAACAGAACGATTGGAAAAACGTTCGTCATCACTATTCGGATATCAATATAGGAAGCAAAAGCCCCAANTTTTATACAAATAGGAAAAATAATTTAATGTTAGATCTTATTTCTGTGCCCATTTCGTTATAGCTCGTTATTTTTTAAGCGAGTTAAGGTATTTAGGCCGTTTAAAACTATGAAATTATAAAATCTCGTCTGCGCGCTAGGCCTACGAAATATATCAATCCCTCTAAGTTTACCTTAAAATGGTTCCAGGTATACGACGCGTGAACGTGTAACCTTCTTGGAGGTGCCACGGCGGGTTCTAATATTTCCAACTCAAATTTAGTAACCTGGCCTTGATAAAATACCACTTCTCATTACTGTAGCAAATGCCTCAAGAGAGCTTTAGATTATAAGGCCGAACCCGGCTCTCCCTTTTCCATTTAATGAAATTTATT
>NW_016159048.1:71730-81608 GCF_001687245.7 Rhagoletis zephyria
AATTCTTAAAAAAGTAGCCTATTTTCCAGTCTAGGTCATAAGCTATCTGTGTGCAAACTTTCATGCAAATCAGTTCAGTCATTTCCACGTATTAATTTAATTAAACTTTCCTAATACGTGATAACTCTTAAAATAGTAGCCTGTTTTCCAACATAGGTCATAAGCTATCTCTGTGCGAAATGTCAGGCAAATCTGTTCAGTCGTTTCCGCGTATTAATTTAATTAAAACTTTTTTAACAGGTGGCAACTCTTCCAAAAATTAGCCTATTTTCCACTGTAGGTCATAAGCTATCTGCTTGCAAAATTTGATGCAAATCCGTTCAGACTTTTCCGCGTATTAATTTTATTAAACTTTTTTGGCAGGTGGTAACTCTTAAAAAAGTAGCCAATTTTTCAACCTAGCTCATAAGCTATCTGTGTGAAAACCTCCATGCAAATCAGTTCACTCATTTCAGCGTATTAATTAAATTAAACATTTCTAACAGGTGGCAACTCTTAAAAAAAAGTAGCCTACTTTCTAACCTAGGTTTAGTCGTTTCCTCGTATTAATTTAATTAAACTTTTTTAACAGGTGGCAACTCTTATTAGCCTGTTTTCCACTGCAGGTCATAAGCTATCTGCTTGCAAAATTTCATGCAAAACCATTCAGTCGTTTCCGCGTATTAATTTAATGAAACTTTTTTAACAGGCGGCAACTCTTAAAAAAAAATAGCATATTAACCAATCTGGCCCATAAGCTATCTGTGTGAAAAATTTCATGCAAATCCGTTTAGTCGTTTCCTCGTATTAATTTAATTAAACTTTTTTAACAGGTGTCAACTCTTCCAAAAAATTAGCCTATTTTCCAATCTAGGTCATAAGCTATCTGTGTGCAAATTTTCATGCAAATCCATTCAGTCGTTCCCGCATATTAAATAAATTAAACTTTTTTAACAGGCGGCAACTCTTAAAAAAAAAAACATATTAACCAATCTGGCCCATAAGCTATCTGCGTACAAAATTTCATGCAAATCCGTGCAGCCGTTTCCGCGTGATGATTTCCCAAACACCAAACATACAAACTTTCACATTTATAATATTTATAAGATATTTATAAGATGTACAACATTTTTCATGAAAAGACCTGCGCGACAAATTTTGACAATTTAATAACCTTTTGTGTAATTTTAGCTTTTTTTTTATAAAAATCTAGTCAATTCAACAACCAAAACCATAAAAATCAAAGTTTCACACTTTCTTCAAAAATTTTCACACGGACCGTAACGGTTAAGCTGCCTTTACATGAGGCGATTTTCCAGGTGATTCAATATTGCTCTGGAGAAATCGCTCGTGTAAATGGTGAATCGCTTGCCTCAAAGTAGACAGCAAGTCAACTTTTGCAGGCGATTATCGCCTGTCAAAAAATCGCCTCATGTAAAGGCAGCTTTATGCTGTTTTTCAAAAACAAATAACTTGGGGCAACCTCCTAACTAGATCTAGAATGCAACCCTGCTGAAGTTAGTTTGACAGATGAAGGTACTAAAATCTTTCTTCTTGGCCGGTCCTTCTTGTAGTTCAACTCGCTATTTGCAATATTCTTGGTAACCACATTTGATATAATATTAATTACTAATAAACGAGGATTACTGAAATATTGTGCGTTCCGTATTTATTTATTATCTGGAACTCCACAACTGGTGACCCCGACGTGATCCATTCGAAGACCACGCGGATTCAGCTGGATTAAAATCTTGTATGCCCGAGAACGTGGACGACGTGCCACTGCAAACCTGCCAAACGACGAGGAGACCCAGAGCAGCATAAGCTCCGATAATGCTCAGACCCACAACACTGCTGACATCAGCAGTTTCGCATCTCGAGTACAAGTTCCCCTACTGAATGGCTTCTCGCTGCAGAGCATTGAGTCATGGTTCACCCGATTGGAAGCATTTTTCTCCATCAACAACTTCGGGAAAATGAATCAAGACCAGCGCGACAACGCAAAATTTCAGAACGCAGTAATGTGTATGGACGAACGTCTCCACGAGCAAACGTTTGACATTGTACGAAATCCCCCAGAAAAGGATAAGTACGTTACTCTTCGCACTGCAGTACTCAGCAAATTTGCCGTTTCCCCGATCGCACGCTTAGAGCAACTCACTTCAGGGATCCAACTCGGTGACAATAAACCAAGTCACATGTTGTCCCAACTACAAAGGACCGGAGTGACAACCGACAAAAAGCTAATTAAGGACTTTTGGCTCCAAAAACTACCTGTCTCCGCCCGAGCCGTCATTACTGGCATCGATAAAGGCAATCCGGAGATGACGTTGGAACAATTAGCATCGATAGCAGATGAAATCATCGACGTTGTGCGCGTCAACTCCGTGGACGCAGTCACGGCTCACCATCCTACACAGCAACAAAATTCAATGCACGCAAATACTAACGATTCCATCGAGAACAGAATCGGACGTATCGAACAGACACTCGTACGTATGGAGCAAAAAGGTAACCACGTTCATCGTAGGGGGCGGTCGCAAAGCCGCCAAAAAACACCGAATCGCAGTCCTGCAAGCCGTCAAGAAATGTGTTGGTATCACAAACGATTCGGCAGCAAAGCACAAAAATGCAATATTCCCTGCAATTTCAAAGCAAAAAACTAACATCGTCGGCGACACCAGCAGCTAACGTCGCCGAAACGATTAAGTCAAGCTGCAACAATTTTAATAGTACACACCCACAATCTAGCGCGCACAGATTTTTCATCGTCGATCGCCGTACAAAGTTACGTTTTTTAATTGACACAGGTGCAGACATATCCATTATAAATGCTGCAGCTGTCAGTCAACCAATCCTTGCACAATCAACTCCAGAATTGTTCGCCGCCAATAATACAAAAATTAAAACCTTCGGTGTAGTACGGTTTTCCCTCGATCTCGGGTTACGCAGACCTTTTGACTGGACCTTCGTCGCTGCAGATACAAAGCACAATATTATCGGGGCGGACTTTCTAAGTAACTACAACATTTTGGTTGATATTCGAAATACTACTCTTATTGACGGTCAAACGAAATTAACCAGTCAGGCAACACGCGCAGTCGGTGTGCAACCTTACACCGTCAAAACATTCGACAGCACTAGCATATATGCACATCTACTGCAAAGCTTTGGTGATATCACACAAATAAACAAGCCTTTCGGACGCAACACCAGCAATAACAACGTAAAACACTTTATAGTAACAGAGGGACCACCTGTGTTCGAAAAACCACGTCGACTGAGCGCAGACAAATATCACGCAGTGAAAGAAGAGTTTCAGTACCTCATACAAGCCGGTGTGTGCAGGCCCTCCAAAAGCCCATACGCTAGTCCACTACATGTAGTACGCAAAGCAGACAACACTTGGAGGCCCTGTGGCGATTATAGGGCACTCAACGCACAGACGCTGCCGGACAGGTACCCTCTGCCGCACATCCAAGACTTCACGTGCTTTCTACATGGTAAGAAAATATTTTCAAAAATTGATTTATACCGCGGCTATTATCAAATTCCCGTCGCCGAAGAGGACATACCGAAAACCGCCGTCACAACACCATTCGGCCTATTCGAATTTATTCGCATGCCCTTTGGCTTGCGAAACGCCGCACAAACCTTTCAAAGGTACATGCACGAAGCCTTAAGAGGCCTGGAATTCGCCTTTAGTTACGTAGACGATATTTGCGTCGCATCTGCTACAAATGAAGAGCACACTGCACATCTTCGTCTCGTCTTCGAAAGACTGCGGAAAAGCTGCCTAACCATCAACCCGTCAAAATGTATATTCGGTGCAGAAAAAATCCAGTTTTTAGGATTAAACCAACACCTGCTAAAGTAGAGGTCATACGTACATTTCCCTTGCCAAAGTTCGCATTCGAGCTTAAGCGGTTTTTGGCAATGGTAAATTTTTACCGAAGGTTTATACCACATGCAATTGAACATCAACAACACCTTCACGCGCTTGTCACCGGAAACAAAAAGAAAGCCAAAACTCTTATCAGCTGGAATGAGAGGACCACTTACCACTTTAAAAAATGTAAGGACGAATTAGCAAATGCCACTCAGTTAGCACATCCAGCACCCTCAGCCGATATCGTATTGTGCACTGATGCAAGCGACAGCGCTATGGGAGCAGTAGTACACCAAATCGTTGGTGGGCAACCACAACCACTCGCGTTTTTTTCCAAAAAATTTTCTGCAGCACAATGCAAATACAGCACTTACGATCGGGAGTTGCTAGCAATTTACACTGCCGTTAAGCATTTTAGGCACTTGCTTGAGGGCAGGCAGTTTTCAATAGCAACGGATCATAAGCCACTTACGTTTGCCTTCACGCGAAAAAAAGACAACTTATCTCCTAGACAAACTCGCCATCTCGATTTGATTGGCCAGTTCACAACGAGCATTCTTCACGTGCCAGGAGCAGCTAACATTACCGCGGATACACTTTCGCGCATTAATTCTCTTCACACGCTTTCAGACGATGCCATAGACTACGAGGAAATAGCTAAGCAACAATCAACTTGCGCTGACCTCCAAAAGCTTTTGCAGTCAAATAACACAGGCCTACAATTCAAGCAAATCAAGTTGTCCGCAGAATCTACGCCTATTACATGCGACGTGTCAGGTAACGTAGCTCGCCCTTACATACCGCCTGAACAACGGCAGCTCGCAATTGCAAAATTTCACAACATTGCGCACCCTGGAAAAAAAGCAACTGCACGGTTAGTAAAGCAACACTTTATATGGGAAAGTATAGACGTCGACGTTGGTAATTACGTTGCGCATTGCATACCATGCCAACGCTCAAAGGTGGGTAGGCACGTTGTTTCCCCAATGGAAAGGTACGAATTACCGTCGGAGCGATTCGACCACCTCAACATCGACATTATCGGCCCTCTGCCACCATCAAATGGGTATAAGTATTGCCTAACAATCATTGATCGTTTTTCCAGGTGGCCTGAAGCTATTCCTCTAGCAGACATAAACGCAGAAACGATTGCCCTTGCCCTACTCAATGGTTGGATAAAAAACTTCGGCGTACCGTTAAGAATTTCAACCGATCAGGGTAGGCAGTTCGAGTCTACACTGTTTCGCGAACTATCTAAAGTATTGGGCATTTCACATCTGCGAACCACAGCTTACCATCCACAGTCAAACGGTTTGATAGAGCGATTTCGTCGAACCTTAAAAGCAGCGATCATGTGCACAAATTCGCATAAGTGGTCTTATCAACTGCCGCTCATCCTACTTGGCCTCCGATCAATATATAAGCCTGATATTAAAGCAACACCCGCACAAATGGTCTACGGTACTAACATCAGACTTCCAGGCGACATGTGTGAAACACGCAAGACGACATCTCCATCGGAATTTGTTCAGAACCTGTTAGCTATCATGCACGACCTGCAGCCGACGAACACATCGCATCACCACAAGCGCAAGCCTTTCATTTTCCCAGCACTGACTACAGCTACCCATGTTTTCGTTAGAAACGATACTGTGCGACCATCGCTGACACCGCCATACAACGGACCATACGAGGTCGAGGAGCGTTCAAACAAGACATTCAAGCTCAAAATTCACGGTAAATCGGTAACAGTCTCGATCGACCGTATTAAGCCTGCCTTTATATACCAGACTAGCGAAGAATCGCAAAGCATTGGCGACAGTCAGCAAAACACATCTTCAGAGGAGGACGTTGCGAAGCCTATGCCATCTGAAAAAAAGACCAGAACCGGACGCGCAGTAAGACTTCCACCTCGCTACGCATGCTAAAAGTCTGGGGGAGTACTGTGGCAACCTCCTAACTAGGTCTAGAATGCAACCCTGCTAAAGTTAGTTTGACAGATGAAGGTACTAAAATCTTTCTTCTTGGCCGGTCCTTCTTGTAGTTCAACTCGCTATTTGCAATATTCTTGGTAACCACATTTGATATAATATTAATTACTAATAAACGAGGATTACTGAAATATTGTGCGTTCCGTCTTTATTTATTATCTGGAACTCCACAAACTTAAGGACGAGCACACCTAAAAGTTAAACATTCTAAAAATAGAATTATTAGCAAAAACCAACAAAACCAACAACCACATGAGCAAGTGAATTGCAGCGGAATAGCTGCGCTTGATTGTGTTGGCATAACAAAATGAAAAAGTGGGAAAAAAGCAACGATAATGTACAAGGCGAGCTTAGCACAGTGCATAGGCAACTGGCTGAGTCAGTGGGATCGTCGGTTCGAAGCCTACTGAAAGAAGTCTGATGAGAAAATGTGGTGATTTCCGAAATAGCTATCACTCTACCATTTTTTCACTCTATTGTTGCTTTTCCACAATAAGTTTTTCATTAAAAACGGCCTCAAGCTCATTAAAAATTGTTGAATATAGTTTTTCAAAAAAGCCAAAAAATAATCGTTATTTTTTCACCGATATGTTTTCAGTCAAAAATAAAAGTTAAGATATTACTTTTATTTTTTCGGTCAAAAACAAAAGTTAACACTTGAATTTTTTTTCGGTCAAATATAAAAGTTAATATAACACAAATTTTTTCGGTCAAAAGTAAAAGTTAAAATTTTATTTTTATTTTTTCGGTCAAATATTAATATTATATTAATTGTTAAATTGAATTCCGAATCATTCCTGTAAAAAGGTTAATAACTTAAAGCTTAAATTAAAGAAACTCATTGTTAGAAAACTGCAATTGAAAGGATGTGCATTTTTTATTAAAACATATTGTATTGTGAATATGTAAACTGCTATTTTGACCGAATAAGTCAGATTACTTTTTTAACTGTTTAACTGTTAACTAATTTAAACTGTTTTATTTGACCGAAAAAATAAAAGTCAAGTTTTAACTTACTTTTGACTGAAAAAATTTTATTATAAATTATTTAAAACTTTGTTGTCAGAATTTTTAGAAAACTTTTTGATATGCAGTTTGTAGTCCATTCAACTATTGTAATATAAAGTGCAAGTTTAAAGTGGCTAGGAATTGCGTTGATTTTTAGTATTTTTTTTTATTTTTTACATTTTCCTTTTACGTATTGTAATTGTATGTTCAAAAAATTTGGGTATGCTTTATGTATGTAGTATATGTGAAAGTTCCCAAAAATTAACGCGATTTCGAGCCATTTCATACTTCCACTTTGTTATGCTGAATGGACTATAAAATAATATAAAGTACTTGTGTAGTTAAAAAAAAATACGTATGAACAAAAATCGTCGTTCAATCATTAACCCTGAATTACAAAAATACAAAGCATCGGTATATTTTATTACTAAAGTACTTACAAACCGTCTTTATAGCCAACTTCAGTGCGCGCTTCCACTCCGCAGCACCTGGGTTCAAACCCTGGTCAAAGCAACATCGCAAAAAATATAGAAAAACGGTTTTTTCTTAACAGCGGTCGTCCCTCGGCAGGCAATGGCAAACCTCCGAGTGTATTTCTGCCATGAAAACCCGCTTCTCATAAAAACACAATCGCCGTTCGGAGTCGGCGTCAAACTGTAGGTCCCTCCGCTTTGTGTGACAACATCAAGGCGCACGCCACAGATCGGAGGAGAAGCTCGGCCAAACACTAACATATGTGTAAGCGCCAATCTATTATTATTTTATTATTATTAATTTCAGCTTCTGTAAAATTTTCTTTAGTAAGACTTATTTCAGCATATGTTCCACAAAAGATATATATCTATATATATAAATGGGTATATGATTATTTAAATCTAAAGTATATATTAAATGAGATTCAATATTTGCCTTAGAAATGAAATCGCGACAAATTGGTTTCAACAAAAATTTTAAGCGTACATGCAGAATGCGAATGAGAGCTTCTTCTGCTTGCATTTCTATGTTAATTTCATTTATCAAATTAAGCATATACGATCAAAAAGCAAAAAAAAAATATTTATTATTTGCATTGTTACGCCAAAATAGTGCCGAAAATCAATCAATTGTGCTGCTCCCGAAAGGGCCAAAATTGGCACAATGCACATTCATTTTCCATCACTGGTGTAGACCCTTGACTAGAAGTGTGTGGAAATTTTTTTTTTGGATGGGGTCACACCCCTTTGAACGCAATACCCCGAAATAGTTGGGCCACTTACTAAACAGTACCCATAAATTAGTGCACAGATGTAGTTAACTTTATTTTTGTAATAAAGCGTGAAGTCTTGTCAGCAAGAGTGCGTAAACTTTTTTTGATTCGAATTACGCGTTTGGGCACAGCACCCAAAAATCGTTGTACAAATACGCAAGCAGCACTAAAGAATCAATACTTCGATATAATGCAAATTTTGGCTTGCGCCGCTTTTTTTTAATCAATACTTCGATATATAGTGAATATATGCAATAAAAAATCGTGCGTTTTCATTGTTTCCGTTGTCAGTTTGTTTTTCGACTTTTTAATGGGATGTGTGGCAGCACCGAAGTTTCAGTTCAATGGCTCTACAAAGGAAAGTTACACCCCTATTCTGTAACTCTTTCGTATTCGGTTTTTGCTACGAATCGTATAAATAGTATGCTGAAATCCGAATCGTATTTTCGAACTTTCGAAATTCGTAACAATGGCATGCCTAAAAACGAAACGTGTGTCAAGTTAGCACTACACTTTTCGAATTTGGAAAAGTTAACTACGGCATTAATTGTAGTGTTTTTGTTGTAAATTTGTTGTGGAAAGAAAAAATTTGTAGCTCTCGTTTTTTAAGAAAAAATGGTATGTAGTGCTAACTTGACACCATACACCTAGTCGATAGAATTGAGATATCCAATATGTTACTATGCCATTAATTGTAGCTTTTAACTTGAAATATTGTTGTGAAAAGAAAAAATTTGTAGCTTTCGTTTTTCTGGAAAAAATTGAGTTGACCCTTTTTCGAACAAAATTTAGTATGTAGTGCTTACTTGAAACCTTGCACCATTGACGACAGAATTGAGATATTGAAAAGGTTACAACGGCATTAATTGTAGCTTTTTTGTTGTAAATTTGTTGTGGAAAGAAAAAATTTGTAGCTCTCGTTTTTTAAGAAAAAATGGTATGTAGTGCTAACTTGACACCATACACCTAGTCGATAGAATTGAGATATGGTAGGAGTTTAACCTGCTGCAGTAGCCAAGTCGGAGTTGGGCTATTGTCGTTCGTGTCTCCCGAGGCAGATGAAGCTCCGTCTCGTCTATGTTCGGTGGCGGTATGCCTAGAACGGCATTCACAGGTCTAGAGTCTACATAACTCGAGACTGACTCCCTGTGAATGCCGTTCAGGGCCAGTCGGTAAGCTGACGGGTCCAGAGGTTGCTTGATGAACCTCTGGACTTCGTCCGTCAGTTCATATAGATGCCTCCTGACGTGCCTAGGCGAGGGCTCCTCTGCAAGCAGCTGTCTGTATGGGTGGCCACTTCTGTGGCTCCCGACCAGGAACTGCTTGCAGAGCATGATGTTTTGCTCCTTTACGGGGAGCATTTGCGCCTCGCCATGAAGATGGTGTTCGGGCGACATCTGGAGGCATCCTGTCGCTATCCTGAGTGCGGTGTTCTGTGCAGTTACTTTCGAACACTGGTCATCTATTCCATTCCTAGTCGCCTCGGCGTAAGAGACGATCGAGACTCCCTCTGGTGGTTGAGGGAGCTTTGAAATGTAAAAGTTAAACAGTAGCGGGGAAAAGACACCTCCCTGTGGAATCCCCTGTTTTATTTTTCTAAGTTTACTCGATTTGTCTCTAAACATTACCGACGAGTGTCGACCACTCAGATAATTTGCCGACCACCGTTTGAGCCTCTGTGGGAGAGATGAAGCCTCTATATCTTCTAGTAGCGTGGAATGGCAGACGGTGTCAAACGCTACCTGAATCGTTCTCTCACAGGGAC
>NW_016159048.1:84169-88225 GCF_001687245.7 Rhagoletis zephyria
TGAGTAGGTTGAATGAGGATGTGCCGAATGAGTGTCCGGCATGCGGAGAGACCCCACATGACTCGAAACATCTCTTCGCATGCCCGGAAAACCCGACAACCCTAACGGCCTTGTCCCTGTGGACAAACCCCACAGAAGCTGCACGCTTCCTAGGGTTGCCGTTAGTGGAACTTGACGACAACGACTGAGATACCAACCGATCTGGGCGGGGTTGTTGTGGCCGCTACAACAACAACATTCCAAAATAACTATAGTGCTGTATTAGTATTTCGTAATAATTCACTTTTCCTTACAAGACGCGTACAGTATTCAATGCTTTTCGGTATCTTCTTTCGTTTGATATATACATATATTTTGTGAATTATAATAGACATCACTGGGGCGGTAGCCCCAGGTTTACCACACAGAAAGGGAATTCTAGTTATTTCATCCTTTCCCAAGGCTATATCACTGGGGCGGTGGCTGAGATTTCCATTACGGAACCAATTGCATGCGTTTGTAATACTTTAATATACAATTACTATTTAATTAAGTAAAACGCGTTTATAAATGTTTTCACAAATCGCGCGATTTTTAATTAAACATTTTTTTGTTGTTGTTGTTGTAGCGGCTACTAAGCCCCGTTCGGGTCGGTTCATCCGTCAACGTTGTCGTCAAATTTAGCTAGGGGGATGCCCGGGAAGTGTGCGACTTCCACAGGGGCTGTCCATAGGGACAGGGGCGTCAGCTGAGTGGGGTTCTCAGGGCATGTGAAGAGGTGCCGGGAGTCATATGGCGACTCTCCACATGCCGGGCATTGGTTGGGCAAATCCTCATTGATTCTATTCAAGTAAGAGTTTAGCCTACTGCAATAGCCAGAGCGAAGTTGGGCTATTGTAGTGCGGGTCTCCCGAGGCAGACAAAGTTCTGTCCCGTCCACGTCCGGTGGTTGTGTGCCTAGAACGGCATTCACAGGGCGGGAGTCTACATAACTTGAGACTGATTCCCTGTGAATGCCGTTCAGGGCCTGTCGGTAGGTTGACGGGTCCAGAGGTTGTTTGATAAACCTCTGGACTTCGTCCGTCAGTTCGTAAAGATGCCTCCTGACGTGCCTTGGCGAGGGCTCTTCCGCGAGCAGCTGTGCGCTGGGATGGCCACGTCTATGGCTCCCAGCAAGGAACTGCTTGCAGAGCATTATGTTATGCTCCTTGACTGGGAGCATCTGGGCCTCGTCATGTAGGTGGTGTTGGGGCGTCATCAGGAGGCATCCGGTCGCTGTTCGTAATGCCGTGTTTTGGTCTGTAGCTTCATCCACTGCGTCCTGCTAGTCCCCGGCGACCACGTGGGGCTTTTTCCATAAAAATCAATACTTCGATAAATAATGCAACCCCCCAAACCCCCGCCCCCCCCCACTAGAAAGGGGACAGTCCCTGCTTTCTAAAAAGGCGTATCGCCCCCTTGGGCTCCTCCCATAGGCCCCTAGAGAACCGTTTGAAAACGGGGGAAAAACAGAATTTTCTTAGGCAAACTGAGCAGTTTGAAGTGGAATATGACCCAACCAACAGAAACCGTGAGATTTTTTAATAAAAGAAATTATGCCAAATTAGATATCGGGCGATTTTGAATGAACAATAAAAATGTTAATTAAAAATGGAAAAATCAAGTTTTATAAAAAAAAATGTCATTAGCTCTGCCCTCGCGAGGGCGTCGTTGCGAGCGAGGCACTCATTTGCAGCAGCAGACGAGCGAGGCAAATGAGGCGAGTAAACGAGCGAGGCAAATGAGGCAAGCAGATTAGACAGGCAAACGGGTTGTTTGGTCAACAAAAATGTATGAGATAAAAATTGCATCAACTAAGAATTTCGAGTAAAGGATTGTATGCACGCATGCAGATATGTATATACATACATACATGTATACACATATGTATATATTTATTTATGTATATATTCTCATGCACAGAAGAATAGATACGAGCTATTTTGACCAGTTTTATCTACTAGGTAGGCACATACATATGTGCATACATATCTATGTATGTAGGTATAATTTTTTTAATTGAAAAGAGAATTATTGAAATTCTTATAAAATTTCAACTTACACACTAACGTCTCTTTTTATGCGGTTATTTGTTATGCGGATTTGAATTTATGCGGTTTTTTAAACCCTTTCTTCGCTGTAGCGATTTTGCTTCTTTGAGAGCTTTTATTACTTTTTTTTCAATGTGTAAGGGGCAATGCTTCTGATAAATAATTTGCCTTTGTATTCTTACATTCAAGTAATTACTAAGTAATTCGGCTTAGTAACTATGTTACATATGTATAAATGAGAATATAATATTAGTAAAAATCATTATTTTGTCTTTCATTTCATAAATGAGTAGGACATTAGCATTTTCAAATGAATATTCCTGGTTTAGTCCCCATACATATATATGTATGTAGTATAATACAAACTACTATTTGGGTGTTAAACAGTATTTGATAATTAAGGCTGGTCCACATGGAACTTTCGCGTTGACTTTGTAGTTGGCGTTGGTTTGACAGAACGCACGTTAAAAGTATGCGTTCTACAATGAAGCTTGGCAGAGATTACTTTGGCCACTAAATTAACATATTAACGAGAGATAAATTAATATTTCATATCAATAATTGCATGAAAAATTATATTTCTTGCCCTCATTTGATTAAAAGGAAGAAAACATGTCCATTCCCAAGACAGCCGGTTCTACGTACCGGAATGACTCGGGTTTTACCCGACCAAGGGCTGTTGTTTCGGCGACCTAACCCCGCTTAGATCGGCGATACCCCTCAATCATTGTTCGTCCATGGAGCAACTCCTTGCAGCCGGATTGCTCCGCATCCTTCTTCTCCGGGCGGGCGTAGAGCCCAACCCCGGAACAGAAACGTATTTCTGCTGTTTGCCAGAATCGACTCCATCCAAACTCCACTTCGGTTAGGTGCAACTCATGCAACGGATGAAGTCACCTAAGAACCTGCTCTGGTCTTAGGTCTCACCGGGAGTGGACCACAAGCTATGTGGCTCCCTGCTGTTCAAGCCAAACGGCACAATCAGCCTCCACGGCTACCCGCTCGCGCAACGCACCCAACACCCGAAGAGCCTGCACGGCTCCGAGAAGCTCCTCTNCCTTTGACAAGTCCAACGCTACTAGAATCGTTCTCTCACAGGGACGGTTACGGTTAAGGCCACGAGTTCCCAACCCCTTTATGGCGTTAAGTGCTGTTGTTGTACTGTGCACTTTACGGAAACCATGCTGATGCTTCGCTGGGGACAGGTGGTTTGTGAAGTACGGGAGTAGCAAGGCCTCGAGTGTCTTCGCTACCGGGGAAAGGAGTGTTATCGGACGATAGGAATCTCCTTTGTTGGCTGGTTTCCCCGGTTTGAGCACTGGGACCACTCTCCCCACCTTCTTGATGTCTGGGATGATGAGAGTGGCCATTGACAAGTTGAGGAGCTCCGTTAGGTACGCTACCCCCGCAGGACCCAAATTTTTCAGCATCAGCATGCATATTCCGACGGGACCCATGGCTTTGAAGGCCTGAACTTCAACGCAAGTGAAAGCAAGGGGGGCACAAGTTGTTGGCAGTTTGTGCAGCCTTCTGGTCACTCGACGCTTGGCTTTGTCCACCGGAGGATGGTATACAGCATTCATTCATCAGGTATACAGCATAACTGCTACAAGTAGCAAACTATTATGTACATATACATACATATATGTAACTATAAAAAAAATATTTCATTCCATAATCTTGCTTATGTATGTAATAAATTTTATTTGTTGTTTTAAATGCTGCCCTAATATAATATTCACATATTTATATGCATATGCACATATGTACATACAATTATTAACATACTTTCGTACATAATCTATTGACGTGTGTCAAGTTAGCACTACACTTTTCGAAATTGGAAAAGTTAACTACGGCATTAATTGTAGTGTTTTTGTTGTAAATTTGTTGTGGAAAGAAAAAATTTGTAGCTCTCGTTTTTTAAGAAAAAATGGTATGTAGTGCTAACTTGACACCATACACCTAGTCGATAGAATTGAGATAT
>NW_016159048.1:96173-98428 GCF_001687245.7 Rhagoletis zephyria
AAAAATAAAAAAAAACAATTTTTATAAAAAAAATGTTCTTTTTAACAAATGTATTTTTCCGTAGAATTCCTTTCTACGTAAGCGGCCTTCGGCCGCATTTAGGGTTTATAACCCTCAGGCAGTAGAATTCCCCTTTCTGTGTTGCCAAAGAAGGGCGGCTGAACACCTTTTGCAGAGAAAACCTTTCTGCGTAGGCGGCCTTCGGCCGCACTTAGGGATTATAATCCTCAGGCAGTAGAATTCTCCTTTCTGTTTTGCGAAGAAAAGGAGCTGAACACCTTTTGCAGAGAACAAGTTTGTATATTTTTAATGCTTACTGGGTTATATCCTATATTCTTTTGTCTCTCATTCTTTTGCATAGTCTGGAGTTTGACAGCTGAACTTCGCCATTTAATTTGCATATGCAACCAAAGNGCAGCTACTCGCCTCGCACCACGAGCGAGGCAACACACAACAGCCTCGCTCGTTTAATAGGAGCGCGAGGAAACAATCAGCGCTCGCTCGTTTGCCGAGCAATCCAAACCTGTCGTGCCTCGCCTCATTGCTGCTACGAGTACGAGCTGCGAGCGCCTTGTTGCCTGCGATGCATTGAGTAGGAGTTTGCTCGCTCGCTCGCTCGAACTCCGAGTTTTTGCCTACCCTGATTATAACCCTCAGACAGTAGAATTCTCCTTTCTGTGTTGCCAAGGAAGGGGGGCTGAACACCTTTTGCAGAGAACACCTTTCTGCGTAGGCGGCCTTCGGCCGCACTTAGGGATTATAATCCTCAGGCAGTAGAATTCTCCTTTCTGTTTTGCGAAGAAAAGGAGCTGAACACCTTTTGCAGAGAACAAGTTTGTATATTTTTAATGCTTACTGGGTTATATCCTATATTCTTTTGTCTCTCATTCTTTTGCATAGTCTGGAGTTTGACAGCTGAACTTCGCCATTTAATTTGCATATGCAACCAAAGTCAGACGCGTGATTTTGAAGGTGTTTTTATTTAATGAATTGTTATTAATTGGTTAATATTAAAGTCGTAAAGCAAGATATAACTGATCGAGTAAAGTGTAAAGTGAAGGGGAATACAAAAATGTATTGGTGAAGTGGCTGCTTTAAGGAGAATAGGAGTGATAAATTTACGCTAATTTCCGAATTTTACAAAAACGGGCATATTTCAAACCCAATTTGTAAATAAATTAGTGCCCAAATTTAACAAAAGTGAGTGTTAAAATAATGCGTAGACCCTTCACTACAAGTGTTTGGAATTTTTTTTGGATCGGGCCACCCCTTTGGACGGAATAGCCCGAAATAGTTGTGAGCGCTACTAAACCCCACCCAAAATATATTTAGGGGCTTCGAAAAGTACCATCAAAGTCATATTATGCATTCTGACAGTGCTAAATAGTTGGTTGTGGTTTCAAGTTCTATAAACATTTATTTAAGCTTTTAGAGTTTTCGACATACAACAATACGACACTTACGACACCGTTGTGAATCCCTCATCTGTTTTATTAGTGAAATATATGAAATAGAAGAGAATAAATGATATTGTTTTAATAAAACAATAACGGGAGAGGTTTTGGTAGTGGTAAAAAAGTGAGGAGGTGATTTGAGGTTCATTCCTTATCTTTTTGGACTAAAATCGGAAAAGTGTCAAAATGCCAGAGCGTAAGCAAAATGCGCTCACTAAAAGAGAGTAACAGGAAAAGTAAAGGAACGCAAAAAACCAAATTTTTAGTCCAAAGAATGGCAACAACAAAACTAACGTCAAATAAGAACAGAAATGTATGTACAAAACACATTCACACAAGCACAATAAACACTTGCTATATCAATTATTTTTTGCCTCCTTCCAATTTCAATTCATTTCTTTTACTTTTTAGATTATTCTCACTTTTAGCGTATTCTTTATTTTCCGTTAATTTAAATTCAGTTGAGTTTGACACTTTTCAGGATTTTGCCAGAAAAAATTCTTCTGACTAAATCTGACTACTTCGGACTGATGAGAGTCGCTCTCACTGACTTTTGCTCTCTCATTTTTGCTGTCATTTCCGAGTTAAGGAGCGCTTTTTGGACTAAATCTGACTACTTCGGACTTTTTCTGACTATTTCTGGGAGATAAGGAACGCTCCTTTAGTGAATTTTTGTTGGGGTAATTGCCCATACAAAACAACGAAATTTAACAAAAGTTTTTTGTTAAAAACTTTTAAATGGTTAATAATATGGGAAAATTTTAGTAGACGGACGGCAAATTCTAGAAAAAGGGGGGATGA
>NW_016159048.1:98438-98757 GCF_001687245.7 Rhagoletis zephyria
GCGTAGGCGGCCTTCGGCCGCACTTAGGGATTATAACCCTCAGGCAGTAGAATTCTCCTTTCTGTTTTGCGAAGAAAAGGAGCTGAACACCTTTTGCAGAGCACACCTTTCTGCGTAGGCGGCCTTCGGCCGCACTTAGGGATTATAACCCTCAGGCAGTAGAATTCTCCTTTCGGGAAAATTTTAGTAGACGGACGGCAAATTCTAGAAAAAGGGGGGATGAGGGGGGGTAGAATAGGACCCCCTGATTTCAAAACTACCCCCCTTTTATCTAGCAACCCTATAGTTCTTATATAATTTATTGTTAAAGTTTTCATAT
>NW_016159049.1:0-12453 GCF_001687245.7 Rhagoletis zephyria
ATGGAAAATGGGCAAGTAAGTCGATTAGTTTCTACAACGTGCGCGGGAGTACACAAACTAAACCCTTCAGTAATTCGAACTTCAATAACCTCAGACGGTGTTTTCTCTCTCAGGCGGCCACTGTAGAAAAGGAAAGCCAAAATTTTGGTGTTGACAAAATTACTAATTTCGAAATACAGTGGAAAATATACATTTGCATCCACGGGAACATACAGACTGCACCATAAACTCTTAGATTTAGGTTAAAGAATTCAAAAATTAATTAGAAGAAAATCCTTTTTCTGAAAGCGCGGATTTTGTTTTTACTAATTGTAATTTACTAATTGTACCATAAGGAGAGAAGGAAATAAAACTTTTCAGAAAAATTTTGCAAAAAATGTAACCCAAGGTTTTATGGTTAATTCAAATATCTGAAATTGCAGATTTTAACAGTTTGTCAAGTATTTTTAGTTCATTGTCTAGTTTATATAAGTATATATGTACATAAATATAAGTGTTATAAGTGCCGTAGCAATGAATTCGAAATATATGGACCTCATTTTGGTTTTCTCAGCACTTAAATTTATAAAATTCCTTGTGTTTATTAGCAATGGGGAAAATGAAAAAAAAACTTGAAATGCTCAACTTGAAAAGAAAGTTGCTCTTCATTTTAGCTACTATTAGTATTAGTTAGCTCTTTTTAGCTGCAAACGAAATTTTTTTCTGGCAGCACTGCTTATCGTATCACCTATCGTATTGCGTATCGTATAGCTCTAATATGCAGCTACTATGAACACTTCCAGAGATATGCAGTATGACAAATTTGGTTTATACGGGAGGTGCCACGACCTATCCTCATACCAACCAAATATACACAGAAAATTTCCTACAAATCGGTCAAGCCGACCGATCGGAGGAGTTTGACCACAAACATCGTGTCACGAGATTGTTTTTATATTAGATAAAGTTTGCATTTTATTCATAAAGAAATGTTTTGGTTTTCAGTTCTTCTCTGTCAGCTAAAAAAAAAATTCTTTTCGTTTATTTTTCGCCGTTTGGTAAATTATTATCATTGAAATTTAGCAGTTGAAAGAAGAAAACCTGGTTCGCAAGTACGAGAATGTCTTTAAGAAATACGTGCTAACAGCTCAGCAGGGCTCGTCATACATACATACATGTATACGTATGTTCACATTTCTTATTGACGCGAAATCTGTACTTTGCTTTGTTGACTATGTCCTTAGCACTTCCAAGAACTTCATTCAACTAAGATTTTATTGCTATTGTTAATGGGCGTGTGAGATTTTTTTTTCATAACAAAAACAGCAAAATTACGTTGATATGTAAACATGCCAACAACAACAATTTAACTATCAACAAGCTGTAGATCGGTAAACTAAAAAAAAGATAAATAAACTTAGAATGAATCAACGCTTGCGAAAAAATCCCCAGCGATGTTTAGCTGATATGAAGAGCAGACAACAAATATTGCGACCAACTGCAAATACACACATACATATACATATATGCGTATATATAAATATATACATAAGTTGCGCTCAGTTATAGAAAGGTGAAAATTCACCACACCAGCTAGGCGCCTTCAAAGCCAGCCAAAACTGAGCTTACACGTGAGCTTCTTATGCCAACTATAAGTTTGCATTTTTTACTTTCTAGTTAGGTTGGTTTTGGCAGCACTCACTAAATAGAATCTGACTAAAAATATTGCAGTAAGTCGTCGAATGAGATTATCACGCTAAGCGAACGCTTGGAAAACTTACATAAATAAAGTGGCATTGTACGTAAAGCGCGATTTTAGCGGAAATTACAAAAGGAAAACCAGATTTTAAGCGACGATGAACGCTATTCAAATAAATAAGAAATTTAGTCAAGTAGATAAAAAAAATAAACAAAAGCTTCTTTACGCACCTGATGTGTGTGTGTGTGTAGCTAGGATCGAGATGGTGTGATCGCGATAACGGTTTCACAGCTACGTGCACACGAGTGTGTGTGTGTGTGTGCCTTTGAGATGATGATGAGCCGGCTTTCGGAGATCGCATACAAACAACGATTGTACAGCCTACCCACACCCTCGTCTATCAGGCGATCACTATCGCGCGCACATACATACCCACACAGGCACATAAGTGCAAGTGGTAAGAAACTGGGCGCTCACTGCTTCGGCTTTAACTTGGCTAACTAAGTTCGTGGTGAAAATGCAGCGAGCGCTTTGGAGCCCGACTATAGGCTAAGCCGATGCGCGCCGCTTAGTCAGTGTGACGCTTAAGTTTCGAGTTGCGCTGCTGCAGCAACGAGAAGGCATTGACGACAGCGACAACAACGTGCAGCGAGCGTTGATCGGCGATCACACTAGCTAGCGCTTGAGCTTCTGCTGCTGTGCTGCTGCTGCTTCTGCTGCTGTGCGGCTGCTGCTAGTGCAGTTGTTGTCGTGTAGAGTAGCTGGGGTTTGGAAATTTTAACAAAACCAACTGACAACTGGCGCGGTCCATTCAAGCGAGCTTTTCATTTCACCGTGATAACTTCAAAACGAGACACGCTCGCGCGCGCGCCCAACTTGAGCACGCACAGTCGCAGATATCGGTTGGAACGCTAAGAAATCACTGCGCATAGCACGGAAAATTTATAAACTGCAGAAAAATGACAATAACAGAAATTGATTCTATATAAAAAAAAAAGAAAGTAAAACAAAAAAATTAAGAAAAAAAAGAAATATGTACATAAAAATCTGATCCTTATAGATCTAAGAGAATAAGTGAAGCATATAAATATGTTAAGTGAAATGACAAAAGAAAAAGGGTTTCAAATTTAGTCTTCGCTTAGCTGCTGTAGTGTTAAGTTAACACATCGAACGGATAGTACAAAGNGTTTTATATATAGAACACTGGCAATGCTTATTGTTGCAGAAAGTTAATAGATTCGGTTGGGGATTCATCAGATGTGTATGCATTTTAAAAAATAAATTTAAAAATTTTCATGTTTGCAAAAACAAACAAATCAAAACCACTAAAACGTTTAAAAATTTAATTTAATAAGTAAATGGCAAAATCTCGTAAGCTGTACATACATATGAATGCATAAATAAAAATGTAAGGAAAAATATTTCAAACTTTAAAACGAGCCAATTTATTATAGTCGTATTTAATTTACAAAAACTTTAGTATCTACACACATAAAAAATATTTTTATTTTTTTGTTATTTTTTGGCCTAATAAAAATTTTTGAAAATAAATAAAAAAGTAAACAATAATTAAAAGAATTTGTGAAATCATTGCTTACCATTTACCATAAAATAAATAAAAATTATTAATTATCGGAATTTACTTATACAAAAGAATTTTTTGAAATCGATACACAGACTTAAAATATTTAAAAAAAATTAATTACATAGCATAACGAATCAAGAAAATTGCACGAACTCTGCTTAAGAATTTTCAATGGCCTCGAAATTCTTAAATTACACTGGATCCCAAATTTTAGTTTTGCTTTTGTTCTCCAGACGCCACTATCCAATTCCTAAGTAGAATTGCTCGGTGAATCCGAAAATCCATCTAATTTTTTTTCTATGGATATGTTTTCGATATATTTGCAATTTACTGTTATTCAGCATAAAAAAAGATAGTTTCCACTTAATTGCGTATATCTTACGAACCAATTGAACAATCGTAATACGAAAGACGGCAAATGAAAATCAAAGTAATTCTCCATAAACCTTATATATGTACATAACTTTTCGATAGGTCTGATAGTTTCTGAGGAATTAATTAATAACTCCATTTTTTTTTTTTTTTTATAAAAATTCAAACTTTAACAGGGGAAAAATAAAAAAATAACGTCTGTTTTTTGTTAATTGATTTCTCAGAAACTATCAGGTCTATCGAAAAGTTATTACATATATAAGGTTTATGGAGAACTTCACTGTCTTTCATTTTCCGTATTTTGTAATTTTTTATTGGTTCGTAATATTCTAAAAAACAAAAAATGGTTGAACATGATTTCAAATATAATCAGCCTTATCATGAGTTTCATTTTCCCCGAACCGGTTCACTTTTCACTTTTGGTTTCCAGAGTTTTACTTTGAGCGGATGACAAATTTTCGGGTGAATTTTATTTTTTTAGGTGAAACTCAGGATAAGGCAGAATATGATTTGTATAGAATTATGAGATATTGAATTTGCCTTTATATCAAGATTTAAAAGGAACACGAGAACAACAAGCGTTCTTTTGTATTGGTACCGATAAAAAAACGTCATTATTTTTGTTGTTTAACAACTTTTTAAGAATAAATAATTTGATTTTGTGAAAAATTGTGGTCAAAGTTCTGTTGGACTGAAAAAAGAACAACTTTTTTTATTTCTTTAAAAAAAATTTGCATTTACATACTTGCATATTTTCAATATTTTTAGTATAATAGTATCCCCTTTTCGCGAAATTATCGTATATATGCCAGAAAAAAACATTTTCAAGAGAGCGAATTTTCTACTCTTAAAATTTTTTTTAATTTAAGAAATTTAGTTTCAAAAAAATGCCACATACGATAACTTCGCGCAAAGGGGCCGATATCTTCTTGATGCGGCCATATCCATTAGAGCTAAAAACTGCTTAATAAGTACATAACGGGATATAAATTGCGAAGTTATGTAGGTAAAAGTTTTTCTATTTTATACCCGAGCGCACTTGTGCATAAGGGTATTCTAATTTTGTTCGCATAACGGTTGTTTGTAACAGCCAAAACGAATCAGGATAGATATATGTAGACAAATTTATACGTAAGCGATCGGAATGAAAAAAGAAATCAATTAAGCGGTGACTGTCTGCCCGTCCATCTGTCTGTGCACACGATAATTCCAGCAAAAATTTAGATATCTTAAGGAAAATTAGTATGTGTACTTCTTTTCTTTCTACAGGGTGCTGAAAATAACAATATAACTTTAGAAAATAACAATATAACTTAAAAAATTAACTCAACGTAAATAATTGAAAAAATATTTTTTATTTGCTTTTTAGTTATTCTTATGTTGAAAAATGGAATTTAAAATTAAAAAATTATAATTTCCTAAACTTTTTAACATCTCTATTATTCTAATGTATTTTTTTGCTTAACAAAAATATGAATATGTATATGTATATATGTACAACAATACATATACGATTTAGAAGTGAATAAATTAGCCTATTATATGCAGCGATTTTTTATTTCTTTATTTAACTCAATAAGAATTCAAATATTTTACTGACACTTTTAATATAATATGCGCGTTCCTTATCTCCCAGAAATAGTCAGAAAAAGTCCGAAGTAGTCAGATTTAGTCCAAAAAGCGTTCCTTAACTCGGAAATGACAGCAAAAATGAGAGAGCAACAGTCAGTGAGAGTGACTCTCATCAGTCCGAAGTAGTCAGATTTAGTCAGAAGAATTTTTTCTGGCAAAATCCTGAAAAGTGTCAAACTCAACTGAATTTAAATTAACGGAAATTAAAGAATACGCTAAAAGTGAGAATAATCTAAAAAGTAAAAGAAATGAATTGAAATTGGAAGGAGGCAAAAAATAATTGATATAGCAAGTGTTTATTGTGCTTGTGCTTGTGTGAATGTGTTTTGTACATACATTTCTGTTCTTATTTGACGTTAGTTTTGTTGTTGCCATTCTTTGGACTAAAAATTTGGTTTTTTGCGTTCCTTTACTTTTCCTGTTACTCTCTTTTAGTGAGCGCATTTTGCTTACGCTCTGGCATTTTGACACTTTTCAGATTTTAGTCCAAAAAGATAAGGAATGAACCTAATTTAGATAAATTTGTTATCGAATAATCAGTGAGATCATAAAGGAATTTAGCCGGAAACATAGTATGTACATATTTTTAAATGATTTTGTGAATTTAATATCTAAGCAATGGAAAGACAAATATTAATTTAAATTCTTTTGTGAAAAATGTGGTTTATATTTGCTGATTATGTAAAATTAACAAAGAATCTTTCAAGTCTTGCTGACAACGTTCATACAAAGTTATACATTTTAATCGGCTATAGTGAGTAATTAAATTGAAAAAATTTGCACTAAATAGCTTTTTTTCGCACAACAACAACAGAGTGGCAATGATTAGCCAGCGTCTAGCAGCCAGCAAATCACAAAAACGACAAATCGTACATACATACATACACACAGTCAAACAAAGCAAGAAACAAACAAACAAACAAGCGAGCAATTAATTGATCAGCCAGCGCATGCAGCGTTGGACGTACATATATATGTATGTATGTATGTATGTATATATGTTTCTATTAGTATGCGCGTATCACCATAAATTAGGCACATTTCGCAAATTTTGTAATAACAAGCAAAGAAAAAAATATCAACAACAAAAAACCAAAATAAAAGAGGAGAAAACAAAACCAGCAGCGCAATGGCCGCAGCAACGAACAGCATCAGCAACCAGCAAGTGGGCTAAATACACCCAACAACAAATACATATATGTATATTCGTCGTCTGTAGTCTAAAGCCGCCAATCGTCAGATCAAACGCCAATCGGCCAAATGCTGCTGCGTTGATTTGGCGAATTGGCATTGCAGCGTGGCTGTCCGTCCGTCCACAGCCTGACTAACTGCATCGGTGTGGCTCACACGCTTCTTGCAGACACTCTCCAATTTATGTTGCCGGCCGTCACATGTGTGTGTGTGTGCCGGCGTGTGTGTGTGTGTGTGTGTATGTGTGTTGTTGTGCTGGCTGATAATAGCAAAAACAGTAGCAAAAGCAACATGTGGCTTTGTTAGACAGCGCCAGCTCGAGCCAGCGTTAACTTGTTAATGAGGCTGCCTGTGATGCTGGGTCGATTTGGCCACAATTTGTCTATATTGAATTGGCAAAATCACGCCAATGCGCTGCTTCTTCGTCTTCTTAAGCTTATGATTAGGTTTGTTTTTATGTTTGTATGCAGCAGTGGTATGTTATGCATTTGCCGCTTAAATTTGTGTCTTCTTCAAAACTTAATAAAAAATTTGCCAAAGGCATTGACAATTCAAAAACATCTATTCGATATGAATATCACTGTGGAAAAGCGAAAGAATAACGTAACAGTTATTTAGTAGCGAAAGAGGACGTCGTGTAAATATTTGTGTTGTTGAAGAATGTGATGGTCAAGGCACAGCCGATTTTTATACCAAAAAAAATCTCGGAAAATGTTGCTCACAAAAAAAAAATAAACTTTTCGTATAAATATATTTTACCCACTAATACTCCTTCCTCCGCCTTTTTCTAAGGCTTTTTCTACAAAGTGAAACATACTTGAAATGATCAAATTGTTCCGCTTAGAGCTACTAGAAATGCCTTCTGACAATTAGGTTACTTAAAAGGGTTCATGTCGGAATACCAAATGACTTATGCAATCGGAACCAGGTTTGTTTAATTTTGTATGCGCTATTTCCAATTGGAACTAAACTTTTTCTTTATGACAAAGCCAGACTTTAAGAAATAACCCTGCCTTTAAGTTAATAAAAATATTGATTAAATTCGTACTGGTCGTAAGATTTTATTAAAGTTTTCACGGTTTGGGTATCAAATATTTAGATATTTTTTTACACATGTAAAATTGTTAATGGAACTCGAACCTATTTAGAAATACGCTGGACATATGTATATGTACTGTGTGCATATACTACATACATATTAAAATAATGCTCATTGAAATTAATAAGAAAAATTGCAACCCTAAAAAAATATTTTTAAACTAAATTTCCCAAAAATACTTTTCATTTGATATATATATTGCCGTATTTTAGTTAAATTTCGTAGAATCGAAAATAAGTAGCAACCTTGCACTAATACTCTCAGGGATAACACTAAATATATATGGGCATTCCCATGGTGGCGCACGTGACAGTCGTACGATTTCAATGTGATACAAAAAAGGAATACCATTTGTTTTCTTTAACTTTTTTTGGCCATTGTATAGCAAATAATTAGCTCTATATTTAACCGAAAAATGAAATCAATCGAACTTCTTGGTCCTGAAATATAAGCATTTAAAAAGAGGGTGGTTACGTGACAAAAAATTGAAGTTGATTTTTTCTTTTCTTACAAAATCGCAAAACTCTGCGAATTGTGGCTGGCTATTTTGATGAAACTTATTTTAATATGATTTGGAGCAATTCTAGTTGTTTTTAGAGTTTTTTGAATTAATGCAAATTGTTTCAATTCTCTTTTACAACCCCAAGTGTGAAACGTGACGTGACGTGGCGTCACGTGACATAAATTTCCATCGTTATATTTTTGTTAATATTGCTTTTAAATGAATTTTTAACGCAAATAAAACATGTATTTTATGTAGAATATACTTTATATTTTGACTCCAGCGCCAATTCAGGGTCATTTTATTGGAAATCTATGATTTATTATGTTTCAACCACATCCGCCAAATTCGAACCAACCGTATTTATGGTCCATACGGTTTTTCGAAATATCTCGACCTTGGCACCACCTAGGAAGACCATTTTATGCAAACATGATTCTACTTACATAGCCAGTATATACTTTAAAAAGCAGACAAATCGGCCCGTAAATACGTTAGATATAAAACTTTTATTTTTTTTGTCGTGGTGGACCTTCCGCTGGAAACACCCATATGCGAAGCGTTGCTTGAAAGACTTCTTTTAGTATCCATGAATAGTAATATTGTACCTGGGAATTTTCAAAACTCTTTCCATTTGATACGCCTCTTATGATGTTTTATTTAATTTGTAACTAATTTCGAATGGGTGGCAACCTTATACGACTTTTCTCTGAGATAATACCTATCTAGTTTACCTTAAAATGCAAAATATTAATGCACAAAAACTTTCATCAAGATCGTTAGGGCCGTTTTTGAGAATCGTATGGATATACATACATACATCCTATATACATATGTATGTATATTTTTATAAAAGAATTGCTCGCTTAAAGTAATCAGATTAGATGTCTGCGGAATTTTTCTTTTGTTTTCATTTCATGCTGAAAATTATATTCCAAATAAAAAAATCAAATTCACCCTTTCACTGCTAACTTGCCAAACACACCTTTCGTAATTTTGAGTTTAATTGCAATTTTTTGTTTGCAAAAATTTTAAATTTGCAAAACTGCCCAACAGCGAATTGCCAGCAGTTCTACTGCCCAGGTACCTGTATTGAGTACTCCCTTGAAATAAAGTGTTGAGCATCTCTCATCATTTGTTTTGGGTTCAACGCTGCGATCACCTTTGGCCATTTTTTACATTTAATTTTTGGAACTCAATTTGTTTTATATCTTCTTTTATATGTATGCACATATACATATGTATACACTCATATCGTTAGTTGGCGCTCGTCGCAACACTATTTTTGGCGAATACAAGTTTTTGTTGTTGTTAACCTGCTACCGCCCGCTGCCATATTTTAGTTGTAGTTGTAGTCTTGCTTGCAGTCAGTCACTACATTGAATTTACATAATTAAATCGATTGCGAATATGTATTTTTGTTGCTGGTATTCGCATTAGCAACAGTTGTAGAGTGATGTCAATATTTGTTGTTGCACACTCACAAACATGCAAACACACATACTCTCTTACACCGTGATTTGTTTGCAACAACAGCCGCGCGTTGTTTTTACCTCTTTCGATTTTGACATTTGACTTGACTTTTTACACACACACACATACTCTTATGGATGTATACGTATGCTCAGTTTGTTTGGATTTGGATGAAATTTTGGCTGTCGCGCGCATAGTGACTCCCTTTCACGTCGAGCACTTGTTTATAATCATCTGATTGAGTTCCCCCTAAAATAGCAGATATGTTTGAAGCTTGTCAAAGCTACAGATTCATTGCAGTTTCACATATACAAATGTGTATGTATGTATGTATGTGTGCATAGGTAACTCACATTCGTTAATGGTTGTTTCCCCTTTGTTTGGAACTTTAAGAAGTGTCATGGCTAATTTTCGCTCTTTTTCGCTTTTTGACTTTTTGAGTGAAGTGATTATAACAAAAGTATAATTTATGTGCATACATATGTACATACATACATATGTATAAGCGCACAATAAATAAATACAAACAATGAAAAGTAGTGCAAACATAGTGCATGTAGTGCTTGTTAAGCCAAAATTTAATTATTTTTTTTTTGTTTTGTAGCTAAGACCCTTAGTGAGATTATATCATTAAGATGAATAGCTTACAAAGCAGAATGATGCTTTCAATGCCGCCCAGACGTGACAACAATTATGCAACATTGTGCATGCATGTTGCTGCTTTTCTGTGCAGATATGCAGGTATGAACGTGTTGGAGTATGTGCAGCAACGGGGCAAGGTTGCCGCAGGTAGAATATCTTCAGCGAGAAACCGGTAACACGAAACCTGTGCAGCGACAACAAGCTACTAAAAATCAGCTGTTGACTATTTATTCGTATATTCCTACATACATACATACATACATACATACATACATACATACATACATGTATACATGTATTAATTTACGCCACTTAATATACTCTCATATTTTAGTAAAGCTGCGCTATTTCCTGCTTGCATAGCAAATGAGGACAGCGATTACAGATACAGATACAGAACAAACCATACACCTACTATGCCGACACACCAATGTATTTATTTAGCTTTGCATTGATTTTAAATCTGCCTTAAAATCCCGCTAAACCGTTATCGTCGTGCTCCACCAAACAATAAACTTAGCATAAAGACAACAAAGCCAATATTTCGGGTTTTATTTTAAACTTTTACTAGTTTTTTTTTTTTTATTTGACGCGCATAATTTGCAAATTCTTGTTTAATTTATTTATAATAACAACTATTGTGACAGTAAAAAATCTTGTTGAAATATTAATGTTGTATGAATAGGTGGTGGTGAAACATTTCGTCTTCTTCTGCATCGTATTTGACGTGTCTAGATCTATAAATAAATAATGACAATATGCAACAAAATGAAGGAAATTTGCATTTGGCTTAAAATTTTACTTGAGTTGTTACTCCTTGTCGTTATGGATACATATCTACATATTATATCGCTAATATGGTGTTTACATGAAGTGATTTTAGAGGGGATTAGATGAATCGAAAGTTTGTTGGCAACCAACTTCATTGAAAGAGATTAGCTGAAAGATCGTTTTCATCAGTCGATTGTTGGTTTCAACCAAAAGTTGCCTGTAAAATCGCCTCATGTAAACACCCTTTAACAAATACTTGGCCGCCTTCATTGGGCGGTTCTACTGGGCCGATTTTGAAATCAAAAACGCCATTGGAAAGGTATTTTTCTGTATTTTGTCGCTTTTCGACTAGCGTGTTATAATTTGCGTATTTGTGTGTAGTTGTTGTTGCAAGCTCTTCAATTTGTGTTGTATTTGGTTTGTCAACAGTGCACAATTACGAATACGAATACGAATACGAACAAGAATGCGAAGGCGAATAGAAAGACGATTACGAACACGAATGCGAAGATGAGTAGAAAGACGAATACGAAGAATATACGAAGACCAATATAAAGACGAAGACCAAGTTGAATACAGAGATGACGATGACAAACAAATACGAAGGCGTATATGAACACAAATACGAATACGAACACGAAAAAGAATACTAAGACTGGATCGAATACTACGACGAATAGGAAGACGAATTCAAACTCGAATACTACGACGAAGATGCATAAGAAGACGAGCACGAAGACAGATACGAAGACGTAATATCGCACGCCGCCTTCAAAAGAGGCACAACTCAAAATTTGGTATTTTTGAAATAATGCGCTAAAAATGTACACAGAGCTTTGATTTATCTTTCAGCAAAATCTGGAGCAAATTTTTTTTATAATTTGTTAAAAAAAACCTTAGGTAAAGTCTATCTTACCCATTTGATTATCATGTGCTTAGAAATAGTTTTTCGCATTTTCTGACAAACGTGTAATTTTTAATTGTGACCCTTTTGTAGACGGCGTGCGGTATGTATATCAATATGAAATCGAATATGAGGAGGTGAACGAATGGGAAGGCGAATACGAAGATGAAGAGAAGAGGATGAATGCGAAGATGATTGCGAAGACGAATACAAAGACTGCACTAAGAAAAATAAGAAGACCGCAGGCAGGCCCTTCTCTGTTTTAGAGATCTTATATTTACGTGAGATCTGAAATAGCTTTTTGGCGTTTTATGGCTGAAAAAATTGTGTTGTTTAGTGTAATTATATACAAGATTAGATCAATTGACATAGATATCTAGTACTCCTTTCAACTAGGCTTGGATAAGCCAGCGAGGAAAAAAAGATATACAGTTAAATACGTTATTTTTTAAATGATGAGTTTTAAATATATGTAGTAGTATAAGAATCACAACCACACTGAAAAGCTTTCGCGTGTGATGATAATCGAAAAACTCCCTTAGTGATATTTGTGGTGCTTATGATTTTTGAGAGTTATTGCATGCATAAAGGAATTTTTTTTTTT
>NW_016159049.1:13364-42956 GCF_001687245.7 Rhagoletis zephyria
CCATGCGACGTAAGCTAAGTAAATGCTTCTAAATAATACATATTTAGTTACCCATCACACCTCTGTATGCGCGTGCGAGCTTTGTGGTTTGCTCGTGAAGTGCGCGTCCAATGTCAAATGCCGCACTTCAATGTTCGCTTTCAATGTTTTCTTGGAATGCTTGGAAAATCTAGATGCGACAAGCGGTCACGCCCTCTACGCATCTCGCTGGTATGCTGATGTAGCGCAATAAAAAAAAAAAAAAAACAAATAAAAAAAAAACATTTTTGTATTAAAAATCTGAGATGACAAATTTTGTGAGCAAAATAACAAAGCAATTAATTTTGGTAATTCAATAATTGTCATTGCGAAAAAAGCTAAATCTAGCACATTGGAATATTTTGACTGTTCACATCTGCACATCTGCAGGATGGACGAAGGTTATTGAAAAATTCTGATTTTGACTAAAATCCAGTGAAAACATTTAGGAAGGAGTTATGAAAACAAAATAGTGTTTTTATCGTTATCAAATGTTCGCATGTTACTCGATCATGTTTGATAACCTAGCCGATTTACCTGACAACATTTCGTAGGTATATTTAGTCGCACACGAAAAAAGGCTCACCAGGCTATTAGTCAATCAAGCAAAAAAAAAAAAAGATATATCTGCTCTACTTTTGCCCATAAATCTCTAAATACTTCACATTCTTAATGCTAATTTCCCATCGAAAGTAAATCAATTACAAACAAATTTATCGAATTCAAGAGCGCTTTTGTGCGCCAAAATCTTAATTGAAAGTAGACAAAGTAGACACTTTGTAAAGTGCTTTGAGTGCCGAAAATTATCCACAAATTAGATATTGAGTCAATAATTTAAGCACTCCATCAAGTTTTGACATCAAACCAAAAGCAAAAAAAAGATCGCAACACAAAAAACAGCCTCAAGCAATGGGCCAACATGCTTTCGACACACCCACAACAGCTGAAGGAAGCCACTTAATTTTGATACCTCTTTGATATTTATTAGTGTATGTGTTATGTACACACCGGCAATTTTTTTTTTATCTAACTTGATGCCCAAATTCAATTACAGTCAATGGCATCGGCGGTCGTTTATTGACACCTACACTGCAATTGAAACATTAAAGCAATTGCTTGTCTGCTGCGGTGTGGCGGCATCGGCAGTTAGCGATATTCCGCTCTATTCGAGTAACGGTTGCTTTGTCATACCAAACACACACGTCATTTCGATGAGTTGCAAAAACCCAATCAAAAAATGTGGTAAATAAGCAAATAAAGTCTACGCTGTCTTGCCGGGCCCTCAGGGTCCACCTTGAGAGTGACGTCTTTTCGGTTTTGCACACGAGCAGGTGTTTACTTTTTTCGCTTTTGAAGTTCATAAAAATAATTGCGTCGAGCGGAATTCGCTTTCATTTCACCTTAGCCCATTGGGCATTGTCGCTATTTTTTTTTTGGGTGTGAAAAATTGCATAATAAAATACTTTGTGTAAATAAACAAATGACAGTTTAAAAGAGGTGCTAAATCTCAAATAAGCATGAAATCGAAACTTTTTAGATGAGCTAAATGAATCTTGTTTACGAAGATCAACTATTGGCTAGAACATGGCATTTGAAGGAAAAGATACTAATTGGTAATATTCATAATGAGGTAATGAGTACTGTATGGCTAATTGATAACAAAGACTTGACTATTTGCCTGCTGCTACATATAAAATATGTTTTCTAATCTTGTTTTTTTTAGAAGAAAAAGAAATGAAAAAGTTTAGGTAGGGTTAATCTGGTTGGCATTATACCACATGCGGGCCGGTTGGTCCCTAGTGATTCCACATAAATTGCATATCACTCAGCTCTATCGGGCACGCCCAACCCCAGCCTTCGCTTCCATTGTTCCGAAATGGGCGCCGAACGAATTGAGTTTAAGAATTTTAAAGTTCACCTATCGATCTCGTGTTTATAAGATTTTTGATGTGAAACAGTTTTTGTAATTATGAAGCCTTAAGCAGGGATCACACGATTTGTACATTTCTGCAGATTTGTCCATTTTCACCGTTACGGAGTGGTGCTGTTTGGAAAGTTATTGTTGAGCTGCGCTCATTCTCGTTAAACATTTTTAGACAACACCACTCTGTGACTGCCAAATGTACAAATGTGCAAATCGTGTGATCTCTGCTTTGGATGGGCCGTTCAAGGGAAATTTCGCTTAAAAAATCTCTCCACCTCGGTCAGGTACGGAAAACACTAAAAGTCGAGACTTTTTCGAGACTGTTATTTAAATTTTTAAAAATGTAGACCAAATAGCTAAAAAAAACTAGTGAACTGATTTTAACTAATTTTGGATAGTATACTCCTTAGAGCCGCGGGCACGAAATCCTGTTTTTTTTATGAAAGTAGAAGCTTATTGGCGGTACAACGAGAAATACTTTTACGAAAAATTAATCAGCTAGGTGGCGATAGACTCGAGATATTCATAAAATCTCTATTGATCGTCCGATTTTGATGAAACCAAACACCCCATTGGGGCGTATTCTTGTTTTCGTACGAATCGAAAATGAAATTTTCCTATAATTTTCTATACAAAAATTTCATATTTTCGATTCGTCCGAAATCCAGAATATGCCCCAATATGAATTATAAAAATCTGTGGCCACAACAAAGTCAACGAAGCACCGTTCATATAGACTCGGTTTCAGATTTAAAAAAAAAATTCTTTTCAAAAACTGCAAAAATAATAGTCTTTCGGTATAAATATAGTTGTGGCACATGAGCTATGGTTCATCAAGCATGTATAACTAATAGGCAAGAAGTACTTCAATATTTACAGAATAAACAAAAAATTTTAAATTCCTAAAACTCGGTTTATGCCCTTAATTTCCTAAGTAATGAGTAATCCTTACGAAACCGGCTCAAGTTTGAATGTCTCGATAACTCAGTATTTTTCCCCAATTAAATGTCTTCAATGCCAATTTTAATGTGGTTTATATTAGCGAGTATTATCATTCGATTAAAATGGCATAAAGACAGCGCTGAAAGGATTTCCCATGTCTTTGAGCGCACACTTTCCCGCTCGCTGCAAGAAATATGCGAACTTTCAACCTGCAATGAAGGCGCAGCCCGCCGCCCGCCGCCCGCCGCTGATCGTGTTCCATTTAGTTCGAAATTAAATCAAATTCAATGAAATTTTTTCAACGAAATGTATGAGCTCGAAGTAAATAAAAGGCGGGAAAAAGGCAAATAACTGAAAATCATTGCAGCAATGCAATTTGCACACAAACGAGTGGAAGTAAATATTAGCGCAAGCAAAATTAACAGCTACGTATGCACATACATATGTACATATGTTTGTTTATATGTATTCAACTTGATGTGCAACAGGTCCAACCACAAATAATGCGAGTGGAGAGATGAGAGCAACAACGTTAATAATACAAATATGTATGTATGTATGTATGCAGGTAAAAAAATATAACAAAATGCAACAGCAAAAATAACGACTGACCTTCGCACTACTTTTCAAGCGAAATTATTTAATCAACAGCAGAAACAGACAGACAGACAGACAGACAGGCAGGCAGGCAGGCGGTGAAGCCGACCGGTAAAGCTGGCCGGCTGCGTGCGCGCCGCAATTGACGGCAAGCAGTGAAGCAGCAACAATCACAGCACAGCGTCTGTCTGCTGCAAGCGGCATGGCGGAATGACGGTATTGCTTACCATTGTTTGATTTGTATGTGGCTGTGGCTGTGGCTATGGCCGCTTGCTCCTACTGGTTTTGTGCAACATTTCTCTTCGTTTTGTTTCGGCGCGCTGCACGTTGCAGCAACACAAATAAGCAGCAGCAGCAACAACACACGCTAGGTAGGTAACTGTGCAAGTTGCAATTGCGGGTATTTGCTGAAATCCCTATGTGCTGTGCAATTGTTGCTGCTGCTGTTGCTGCCGCTCGGCCTGCTGCTGGTCGTGCTAAGTGTTAGCCTGTTTGTTGTTTGTTTGCTTGTCTGCCTTCGCATTGTTGTCTGCTGTCTCATTGTTTACTTAAGTTTTTTTTTGTCGAAGTGAGTGAAGGAGCAGCAACAACAAATTATTAGTGTTTACTCAAAAACGAAACAAGTGTAATGCAACATGCCACAGCGCGCTATCGACGTACAACAACACATTCACAAATAGCAATCACAATGAATCGCAAACTCGTTTTCGTAGGGATTTCCACCTGAATTTTTTCAGTTTTGCTAGGAGAATTAGCTCGAAAACACACAGTCATTGCTTTGTATTTGGAGAACTGTATGTATGTACATATGTATGCATGCATATTGGCCCAATGCATAATTAGAAGTTGCACATGGTTTAGCTCAATAAAAGCTAAATTTAAAATTTAAAATTTAAAATTTTAAATTTAAAATTTAAAATTAGAGCAAATCAACTAAATCTAGCTGCTGCGAATGATAATTTTTTATTCAATTAATTAGTGGGAATTTAAGTGATAAAAAGTGTGCATTTTTAAAGCAGTGCGAGTTAAAAAGTTAAGGGGCGTTTGTTCAAGGCTCAAGGCTATGAAGGATAAGAGAAACAAAAAGTATTATAAATGATTAAAATAGGAGTCTCGCGAGTCTTAATACACTTTTACGGAAAGTAACTAAGCATCAGAGTTTAGAAAGTTTCCGAAAGCATCTAAGAACTTCCGGTTGACCTGGCCATATATTTAGTAAAACAGTCGTAGGTTCTTAGCGTTGCCAGTTGGAGCTCATTTTTACGCGTTAAATAGGCGTCACAAAGAATGTCAACACTTTTTGCGAATTTAAATATAAATTTCAGCCCTACTTTTGAGATGTCCTCTAACTTCCCGAATTGGTGGGCTACCAAGCATTTTAGTTGTGTTTTTGACAATGCAGGACATCGGCAGAGAAGATGCTCCAAGGTTACATGTCCACGCTAGTGATACCAGTTTTTAATGCATGAGCGACGAACAGGATATAAGCAATCCGGTAATAACTCTGCAGTCTTCCTTTGATAGCACTAACAAGAAGCGAGTATTCGCTATTTCATTACCCTATATTCCCTTGTGGCCGGGCGCCCAATATACGTATATGCAGCTTTTTGTCGGCGGCAAGCCTGCCTGTCAATAGATTCCCGGCATTGCAAAAACATCTGCTTGAAATATGCTGCAATGGTCAGGAAACCTTACTGCCCGCCTGACGTTCAGTTCTCGGAAAATATTTCGGGATCCACGGCAAGGTTTCATTACCTTACGGTATCCCTTCTCCTTAATCGTTGTGCGAAACTTTCGTTCCCACTTAAAGCTAGGTTCAATGTAGAGTCCGTGCTGCCTGTGCTTCCCGCCCCAATTGAGCTGTGCACAAACGTTCTGAAATTGAATTGCCCTATGCCTCCATTGGCCAGAGATATGATGACTTTCTTGCGGCATTCCACCACACCAAAGCGTCATAGAGCAGTATTGGTCTGACTATTGCTGTGCAGCTGATGCATTGGTGCTGGCGACAGACCCCAAGTGACTCCCAGCATTCTTTTACATGCATATACGGGTACTCCCAAATACTTTGTGTGGTCTTTTGACAGCTCGATGCTACCTACCCTCGGTACTCTATGGCCTTGAGGATTGCATTACCTCTGCCCATTACCCAAGAGAAAAGTGTGGCTCACCTCTTTATCTTCGATATAGACATAAGTTCGATGACTCGGATTTAGTGTTGGGATTTAGCCAGCTTTCAGCCACAGGGAACTCAATATTACGAAATCTCCTAAGCAAAGATCATGTACGCGTGCTATACTGTATCATTGAAAAGACACTTGTTTCTAGATCTCTACTACGAAGTAGCTAAGCATCAGAGCTTAGAAAGTTTTCGGGGATATCTAAGAACCCTTACTAATTACCTAGAAAGGCATTTCAAGTTAATACATGATCATAAAAGGACAATAAATATTTACGGTGAACGTGGACCGTATTTTTTCTAAGATATGTTCTTTAAAATATACAGACTGGAAATTCTCTCTGTAACGATTGACTACGAGTTGTGCCTTGCAGAGTTTTATCTTGTTTTCCTTCACTAAAAAAACAGTCTGGTACGATAAACTCTGCTGGCTCTCGAATTAATATTATTCATTAAGGCCTGCGTTGTAAATTGGTCAGGCGATATCGCAAACTGGCAAAGTCACTGCCGGTTGTGGAAAATTCATATATTTCTATTCTGCTTTTTTCTGTTCAGTTCTACTATTCTGTTGAGCGAATATAGCGAAATTACGTGCAAGAGAAACAACTTATATTAATGCTAGGTGTCCCTTCTTTTATATAGCCTGGAGTACTGGTGAGATAAGATGCTCCTTAAAAGGGCGCACTTACATAGTTCATTCGATAACTACTTCCTTATTTTATTCTGTTTGTTGATTCTTGCAAAAAATTATTATTCAGGATGTTTTATTTGGAACAGATATTTATCATCGCTTGACAAATTTTGTTTCGAGATTGGTTGTTACCAGGAGTCACGGAGACTTCGCATCAAAAACATAACAAAAGATAAGTAACCTGAACCAAATGTGCTCATATTAGACATTACATTCCTTTTGGTAAATTCTGTGAGTATTAAAAATAAGAATTATAAACAATATTTAGACGTAATCCTTTTTAGGAACAACCTTTATATCAATTATATCAATTTTGGTGCATAACAACCTTTAAGGTGCTTGCTTTAGTCAATAGTGATTTCACTCAAGGGTCAGCACAACTGATTTGTTTTGGTCACAGAGCGAGTAACTTACCTGCTCTAACACTAAACAATAGCCAAGTCATTAACATCGTTTGTTTATAAAAAAATAAAAAATAAACCAGCCATTACCTTTGCTCCCATGTACAAATGCATTTAACACACCTAGACCATTATTGCCACAAATATGAACGTTCCTCCCCCCACACGCCAAGCACATACCACCTAGAGTGCTGCGTCCATATCAGTAGTTTAAGTAAATCAATTCCAGACAGCTGAAATTGCTGCCGGCAAATCTACTCGACTGGCCGCTTGTGCGCAGCGGCGTAGTGCCGCGAAACCGCCTTCCAGCCTATTCACCGCCTGCCACAAAAACGTGCGATTGCTGTTGCCGTCAAAACCTGATCAGCCGACTCGCTGCACACCAGTGCTGTTAGATTCGCAGATTTGCGTGTATTCGTTGGCGGCATACACCTGTATGTATGTATGTATGTATGCATACAGCGTACAAGTATTTGTTTTTGTTGCTTTGAAACTCGCCGTAACCGGTGTCTTGAACGAAATTGAAAGTGTTACAAATCTTCATCATCGCCAAGAAGAAACTTCATTACTACTATGATTGACCATAAACAGCTGACTGGTTGCCAAGCTGCCTAACCGCTTGGCTGACTGGCTACCTGCTAGCATGGCCATTCCATTCCATTCCATGGCTGTAGCCATGTCTATGTCTTTCATTCAATATTTGTTGCAGTGAAATGATTACAGCAATCACTTCAATCGCTTATTATGGCACAAGTTGCGAAAATCTCCTCCAGACAGGCCAGACAGCCATGCAAAGACGAAGAAAGTGCAGGCAGACGTTGTGTCGATGTTGCAATATCGACTCATTTGCGGCGGCAACAGCAACAGAAGCAGCCAACAACATGCTGACCAATTCACACATATTACCGTTTATAAAAAAAAATTGACGATTTTTTCAATTACGCTGCTGGGCCAGTGATAGAAGCAAGTTTGGTTCTTAAGTCTTTTGTTTGTGGTGTGAGTGGAGTGGAAGCGCACCAAGCGGAGCTGCTGTAAAACTGCAAAACGGACGAAGACTGCACCTCCTTGAGTTTAGCGCATGGCTGTGTAGAGGTGTGGACTTACATATGTATACAAAGCTGTGTATATGTATTTGTATGCCCGTACATCTGAAAGTAGTCTGGTCAAATTACATGCGTTCGTACATTTAAATGCATTCAAGTCTTCAGCCGGCGCAAAATCGGCTTGCGCGGCATGTAAACAAAATAACTGATTCCATAAACTCATTGCTAGTAGATACATACATATTTTTGTACAAATTTAAACCAGCTGCAACTGCCGCACGCACCAGCGTCACAACGCAACACAAGCAAACGACGATGAAGCCATAAACGCAGCAAGTTTCAACAAATCGCTTTATATCGGCGCTGCGCAGACTTGCCAATCTTAAATTTCGCAGATTCAATATTTTTTAGCTCACATTTTTCATTTCTTTCTTTCTCGATTGCATAACGAGCGTAGAAATAGCGGGAAAAATGAAAAAAGCGAGTTCGTGAAATTGTTAACCTAATAATGAGGAATTTAGTAGTGGTAAGAAGTTAATTGGAAATGGCCGAAGGTGTGTAACATAGTCATTGAATAATTAGCTGGGTGAACGAGGGGAATATTAGATTATATTAATATTTATGGGGTGGATGCACTCAGCTATTTACCGCAATCAAGAATAATTTCTTGCAGCATTTGCGTAAGGACCTTCTTTAATCCACCTAGCCGAAGGCTATTTGGGTCATAAGCATCGAGGTATGGTGATCTTAAGAAGCGAGCGTTGGGTCTAATTATGGCTTTACAAAATTTCGTCGATTCTGGTTTAGAGTTTTTCCCGCATTGCCGATATTCATTGTCTCATTTCCGTATGGCTATCTGCGTTCTCGCAGATACAAAGTGTTTTATGTACCCTGTCAACTTCTGAAAAGCAAACGTTTCCGACTGCAAAACGATTTAGTGGCCCTTTCATTCAATTCAAATTCAAATTCAAAAATTCAATTTTAATATTGCCATTGCTCAGTTAACAAAAGTTTAAACCAGCATGCACCCATAGTTAAAGCCGTGTGAAATTAATTTTTTTATGGAACGAATTTCAAATTTGTATAGAAAAAATATTTAGGCGTTTCACAAGTTGTCGCATGTGTCGTATTGTCGTATATCATAAAATTTTTAACGGCTAAAAAAATGTTAAGAGGATTTGAAACCACATCCAACTATTTTTTAGCGGTTAGAAATTTCATAATCCGACTTTTACGGGAGCTTGCGATTTCCTTAAATATAGCTTTAGCCGTTTAAAGTTAACGACATACAACAATACGACAGTATACAACACCTTGTGAACTCCCTAATTGTTATCTAGAATTTGAATATTTTCAAGTGATATGAATTTCCATGGTTACCACATAGTTTGTTGGTGGTTAAGTTAACAATGGTTTAACTAAAGACTGTGAATTCGGCCCTAAGAAAATTTACAGCAAAAGCAAAGTGTTTTTTTTTTCAAGAAACAGAAATAATGAAAAATATTTCTCATAAGAAAAATTATCCCTCTCAAAGTCTACACACCGCACTGACCTGATTATACCCAAGTACAATTATCTAACATCTGGAAGACTATTTTTCGTCTTTAAGGTCGTTGGGATCTTATTGTTCTAATTTTCTTTATAATAATAAATTATTTTTCTTAAGAACTGGATTATAAGCTTAGTTTCGGCATCATTTTGATAGTAGTGATGAGACTATAGTCCTCGGCCTCTGCATTGCTTGCAAACAGATGTACGTATGCATGTGCATTACTTCGTTAATTGTAAGCCTATTATATTATATTTATATATGTAGCTATCCTTCAAATAGAGCAGTTTACTTCCTTGGCCAAAATGGCAATTAACAACGTCTAACTGCAAACGCAGTGCTTCTTGACTTTTTTATTTCTTTTTTTTTTTTGAAATTCAATGCAATCAAAAGCGACCTCAGTTGCAAGCGAATTATTAAATACTCATTTCTATAAATGTATCTTCTATGCTGGTAGTATACATACATGCATTTGTGTCATATAGAGCAGTTAACCTAAATATGCGAATGTAATAAAACTAAAAATGATTAAAGCTGAGTATACATACACATGTAAGTACATTACGCTATAAGTGCCAGAAATTAACTAAAAATTTAATGTACTTTTATGATTTTTAATAGTTCATATGAACTTGCTAACAAGGTTTTCTAATTAAAAGCAGAAACTCGCAATGATTTTAAGAGTAGATAGTATATTTTGAAAAAAAAAAATTGCAAAATGCAACAAGTATTTAATAGAACTGAAGGACTTACAGCAAAGTTTGGTCCTATGGTATTCTACGTATATATGTACATATGTATATCCCCAAGTCAACCGTTAAGTCTATATTATTGCATAGCTTTATATCTTTTATTAACTATTTCGTATGTGTTTGAGAACTATTTATATTCGCATTGCTAGTGTTTACTTCTTTCAACGCTTGCTCAAGGTACGACTCACGGGTCAAAGTACAATCGCTGCCTTAAATAAAGTATTGCCAGAAACGATTAGTTTTATATCGCACATTTTTTTGTGGATTTTTTTTGCCAAGGCATTGCGCGAATAAAAAACGTTTTATTTTGCACGTCAACTTAGATTTAGGATGCCAAATGGTCTGTAACATTTTGTTTGTGTTTTTTTTCTACAACAAAGGTAGGCGCATACATGGCACTGGCGAGTACAATAAATCGATCAGGGGGGGTGTGGGGAGTGTGTTTAAGTTTGTTGATGTTGATAAGCTGTGATAAACGTTTCGTGTACTGAAAGGTTGTTGCTTTCAAACACAATTGTGTAAATAAATAATATTGACCGTGGTATGTGGAATACTTAACATTTGGTGCAGAAAATCAGGCATGCGAATCAGAAAAATTTCTAATGTAATTTCCTTATAATTATTTTGCTGTTTTTAACTATTCAACATAGGCAACTGTTTCCTTCTAAAAGGCAGATTATCTATTTTCATTAGTACGTATTGATGTCGACTTCTTCTGGTGTCGATAGTCACTGAAAACTGAAATCGGCACTCGACAAGCTTGATTAGCATTATACCGTTACTTAATCAGATTATTTACTTTGGTCACTTTTATGGTGAAGGCAAGAATCTTTGCCCCCAATACCCATTTCATCGCCGCCAGTGTTTACATTTAGGTATGCTTGCATGTATGTATTCTGAATGCGGCAGTGCTTTCAAATAGCGCAAAAATATACAACAACAAAAAAATTGCTGAAAGTAAAGCATTGCTTAGTTAAGCACAATTAATTATAAGCAGTCACATTTCGTGTCAACAGCTGTAAGTGAGTTCGTCAAATTGAGTTTGTTCAGGCACAGATGTACGAGTACATATGTATGTATGTAAGTACCACGTACATAAATATCAGCGAATGTACGCCATTCATAGATACCTTTGTGTTTTGCGAGACTTCAAGTTGACACATGACGTATGTTGTTGTCATTGTATAGTTAATTACAAAAACGTTCTCTTTCCGAACAGAAAGATTTAACTGCGAGGAAGTAAATACTCGTACATATCTGACAATTTAGTTGGTTCGTAGCCTAAGTCTTTTGTTTGGAAGTAAATATTTTCCTTCTTTGTTTATAGTATCGTATTGTATTTTTTCCATTGACTAGTACGCATTTTTAAATAATTAATAATTTATCCCTTAGTAAGTACTATTTTCAGCTAAATTACACAACTGCACTTAAAAAAAAAAAATTGTTTCAGCCCATAGGTGTGTGAGAGTCGTTAGTATATTTTAACAATGAAAACAAAACTACAGATAATTTTACACCAACCAAACGCGATTCCAGCAATATTTAGAAAAAAGAATACAGCACGCATTGACTCATTACCGATACCAAAAACAAAAAAATCTTGGAACTGTGGGGAGTAGAACAAAATTTTTAGCTTTTGTTTAACCGATTTTAGTATTTTTTCAAACCGGACGTGGGCGCAAATAAATGTTATAAAACTTAATTTCCTTCCAGAATACTTGCGTTGCCTTCAATTCATCCCACGGCAGCGAGGAAGCAAATATATGGCTGGGGCTTGGAAAAGGCTTTCTTTTTTCTTTTAGGAAACCCAAACAGCCACCATAACATTTTGAATGAATGATATTTGGAAGAGGTATTTTACGCCAAGGGGTTGTAGAGGATATTGCACATAAATAGCTTTTGAGGCCTCTAAACTGCTTATGGCCACAAGTCCATACATATCGCCACGGTATTAGCGTTTACTTGGCCTGCAAGATTACTTCACCGAAAATACGCTTTGTATACCTTTAAACAAAAGCACTTCACTTCCACTTTGTCCATAAGTCTTTCAGATTCATATTGGCAATATTGTCAGCGACATAGCTATTATGCCATTTTGTTTCAGTCCTTAAATTTTTGTCTGAAGTAAAATAAAAAATTACCGGAAATAATTCAGTTAGAAGATGAGCCATACTTATTTATGGCTGTCTCCTTTCCTTGTGTATTTTGTTTTGTTTTTTTTTATGATTTCGAATGCATTTACAGCGCATTTAAGCAAGATTTGTTCTTTACTCGATTTACAGACTGTAGTAACTTCTACAAATAGCAACTAATGTAAAATATTGACGTCAAAGATAGTAAATAATTTGTTTCATGGGAAACTTGTCCACATGAATTTATGATGCCATAAAATTTGTGAGCAAATAATATTTTCAACAATTATTGTACAGAACTCACGCTTACCGCTTAAATGGCATAGTTCCAAATTATCAATAATACATACATATTTATTCTGCGGCATAACTCACTTATTTACTTCAAACAAAATACAATTTGCAGCACTTATACCACAAATGGGCTCTTATGACGTTTAATACGCACGTGTTAATAAGCACGTACATTCGTTTACGTACACCCATTCTAGCTTCTTCTTAACAACATTGAATTTGAGTTGTGTCGCTTTCGTGGGAATAAAAAAAAAAAATACAATAAACTCACTCAGGGTTGTAGGGCCTTTCATTGCTCATTTCCTTTCGAATTTGCAGATCAAACTCTTAGTGTAGCATCAATTTTGACCACATAGTGCTTACAACGCTTCTTGGGAGAATTTGCATCGCTTGCCATTTCGCGTTGTGGCTATTGAATTTTAGCTGCCAATTCGTCTTCTTAATGGCTGAAGTAAAAAATGGAAGGTGTTGACATCTTCGTGCTTGGCACTTTTACGATTGACTTGACTGTAGTTGCAAATTAATCGCCTCATAATTCTCACAAAGAAATCGCCTGAAACGGGAGAGCGGGTAAATAGCGAACGGCTACTCGCTGTGTCTATTGATTTGTATGTAAATATGTATGTATGTATGTATGCATGACTGGTAAACATATTACTTGTATGAGTGTACATATTGAGAAAAGTGACGTGGTACACTGAACTGAGAGATTTGCTTGTAAATAAGCAAAAGTTAATTGAACGTTAAAAAAATAAACAATAATTAATTTGTCGAAGTTGACCCTAAGTATCTAACTCATACAACGTTAGATCATCTTTTTTTTGTTTGCATCCAAGTATATCTTAGCGGCGCTTATAATATTCCGTTGTATTAATATAAGAATAAAAAATTATCAAATAAATTGATTGTTTAACTAAATCGCGGATCACACGATTGGTACATTTATCAATATTTTTTGCAATATTTTATTTAGTTTATTTCATTTATGTACATGAAATGTAGTAATAACTGCTTATATTACACAACTAAATCAACTAGCAGCTGAGATTATCGATTTGTGTACAATATATTAAAATTAAGCAAGCAGCCGCAGTTTTGATAAAATTAAAAGTTACAACTTAGTTTGAAATTCATTTGGAAAAGTATAAAAATGTTTGACATGATTAGGAGAAGACCAATACTTGACCATTCTGAAGTTAAGGGTACGAATTTACGCCAAATTTTTAGCGAATGACAATCCGGTCTTAAGGCATGGCTAAAAAAAATCACCTACCTGCCCTCTATTCACTGAAAATTGACAATAATAATAAGCAATGTTTCCATTTCAAAATGTGTAAATTTACAACAAATACACCCAAAAAAAACTTCTCTTACTTGAAGAAAAACAGCAATCAAAATGACGAAAAATGGGAACGAAACAGCACCAAAGAAGTTTTATCCTCTTTTCATGCCCAACATTTCTTCAAAATGATAGATTACATCCACGGTCCCATATTTTCGTGTACGTTTTTACACATTCTAAAGAAAAATTACGCATTCGGGAGAATTTTTTACTCATTGGGAAGAATTTTCGACCTTAAAGTAAGGAAAGTTTTTCTTTGTTCCAGAGATAGATTTTTGGTTCAGTGTACGCAAACAAAATTGGAAAGAACTGTGTTTCATTTTCTCTATATTTTTTATAATATTTTACACATGAATTTGGCGGTAGGATCGAATATTTTTCATACGCATTTTTTTTTTTTAAAGCTGTTAAACTAATTTTCTTCGACAGTTTCATCAGTTTTTTATTGTGAAAAAGAGCAAGATAAATATGTCACTGCATTAGTTCTAAAGATACCATTGAAATCTGTTTTCAATAATAAATTGAAGTCCTCTACATTAAACGTAAGTTCGAATTAACGCTGATGCTTTTTACACAATCGTAAACTAAGGACAAATCATAGTCCTTCCATTTTCCCTTTGCCTAATCCGCCTCTTTAAGGCAGGAAGGGCAAATGTGGTGCCGCCATGTGTATGCCGACCACAGTCAGATGTTTGAGCCACGAGAAGTGACGAGTAAGCAATACCTTAAGTTGAATGTAATTCCATCTGCTCATTGAAAGAAAATACCTAGGTAGGCCTTCTGAGAGTGAGAGCAACATGCGGTTTGCCCACCTGCAGCCCCTCGTAGCCTCCCAGTAATTGCAGAGCAAAATATGCCCCCAGTTTCTGACGGCAGCCACGTTAGCAGAAGTTGCGAGTCGATAGCCAAATGGTCGGATGTTTCGTTGCCAGGTAATTCCGAGTGGCCTGGTTCCCACAGTATCTAAGACCAGTTCGTTATAATTTCCAACATAATAAGTCGAGACTTCCATTGCCGAACTAGTTTGAAGGTAGTTAGAGGGCAGGTGAATTCCTTGGGTTCAGTTTGGCTGTCAAGTAAACTCTTGCCTCTCCAACTATATTCCATCACTTAGTCCATGGCCTTGAAGTTTGCAAATACCTGCGCTTGAAATTCCAAGGCGTGATCTCCAAAAGAGAAGTGAAGGTCATCGCCGTAATATTTAATATCGATTCCAGATCCTGACCACGTGTCCGTTTTGTAGCCAAGCACTAGGAACTCAACTTTGTAGCTTGAATGCCCTCAGCAATAGTACCGTTGGCTTACTATTCTGTGGCATTGTAAAGACATAAATAAAGACCTCTGATATGTATATACTGAGCACGCGAAATATGTACGTTAATTCAACTGAGAATTTGTGTGTATTCAAGCTGAAAGCAACATCATTTCAGCAGTATTATGATAGAAACACTTGAATCTTCTAACTTAAATTAACTCAGTAGTTATCCGGTCTTGCATCATTTAGTCTAAGATATTGCAGGTTGCTTAAACTTTCATAGGTATGATCGCGTCAGTAATTTCTAGAAGCTGTAGGCTAAGAAATATTATTATTATTATTATTATTATTATTATTATTATTATTACCTTTGAAGATGTTCAACATTTCCAAGTCAATAGGTGTAAATAGGTACAGTTGCTAATTTTTGCCTCAACGAATGCGTGAAACATACAGCATTTAAAAATATGGGTGTGCTATGTGAGTGATTGTTCTTCATTTAACTGTCACCGTTATCATATTACGCTTACACCTCAAACTAAATAAAAACAGGTAAACAAAATTTAATAAACTGCAAATTATTTTTTGTTTTTGTTTTGTTTTTATTTATTCCATAGAACCTTCTATCGCACAACGACAACTTTAACGCATTTTCGCCAATTTGACTTTTTTCTGCTGCCAGCATACTAACTTGAACCGAGGCAGTTGAACTTGAACTGTTAACAAAAAAAAAAAAAACAAAATAAAAGACAATGTCAACATAATTAAGAAAACACTCCCCAATCGTTGAGTAAATGAAATTGTTCGCGTTTTAAATTTATTTGTATCTAGTATGTGGATAGTAATAATAATAATAATAATAAATGTGTACTTGCGCCCTGAACAGTTTGAGTTTAGGAAAGTTTTGACCAAAATATTTTCTTGCTTATTTACATTGTGCATGTGCAGGTGTATATGTATAAACGACAATAGACTTTTCTAGAAATATAAAAACGAAATGAGTAAGTACATATATATTGTCATGGCCGTGATGCATTTTGTAAAGCCCAAACCGTATCAGTAAATTTATACCGATGAGCAACCGAAACGAACTATACCTGACTTACAGTATTGGCCATATCTATAGCACCCCCATTTCAAAGTGTTATGGTTTCCCACTCATGTTTATTTATTTAGTTTTAGGAGTTTTCAATTAAAATACAGTTCATTTTCTACCGAAACCCATATAAACCCTAGTTTAAACTTTGTAAAATACTATAAAAAAATTCAACAAATTTTCACCTAAGTTTCAAAATTTTTTTTTCAGAAGTTTTTTTGAGTACGCAGTTTTATAGCCCATTTAATTTTAGTCTAGCAATATGCAAGTTTTAAGTGGCTAAAAGTCACCGTTTATTTTTTCCATATAAAAATAAATTGTTTTTATTCGTTATATGGAAGCAAACGCCACAAACAAAAAAATTCTAAAAAATCAACGGTAATTTTTACCCACTTGAAACTTGCACACTGTTCTTAGGGCCGTTTTCTGAATTAACCTTTAACTTTAGCGCTCACTTTAAATTTAAAGCTTGGATTAAAAATAAAGCTTTGTCCGAAGTTAAGCATTTCTATTATCGGGTTTTGACGTAAGTATGTTACATACATTTTACATGCAACTTTTAAATATAAAGTGAGCTTTAAAGTTACAGGTTACTTGAGAGAATGGCCCTAAGGCATAAAAACTTCAATTCATCTTAGCCAGTTAATACCGATGAAGCGCGAGTCGTTATGCACGCTCCCCTTAGTGGCCGATAAAATCGCTTCACACCTTTAATTGCAGCCGTCTGTGTTGGTCACTTTGTTTTTTTTTTGTTTTTTCTTGCTGCATTCCCCCACATTTCACAATTAATTACAATATAACTATTTAAAATTAATTGCAAATGTCAAATGAATTTGAATAAGATATTAAAAACTCTAACCATTTGTGCGACATTCTGGCTTAGATCGTGACTATCAAATAGTTTATTGACCACTTGCGCTACATTTCAGTTAAGGGATCTATCTGTATTTGTTATTAAGTTTGTATTTAGAAGATGTAAGTATTTATACTCGTATGCAAATGTGAATAACAAATGGAATTAATTAAATTGTATTTTCAATAAAGCAAAGTAATTATTGCGCTTATATTTAGATTTGCGGGAAAAAATGTATGAGCACGTGATTTGAAAAAAAAACAATCAATAAAAAAATGACCAAACTAGCTCTCTCTTAGTCCATCAGCCACAATCAGAGCTTTAACTGGCTGGAACTGTTCTTTGTAGAGCGCGGGAACTTGTTATATACATATTTATATATGAAATCAATCCTATACTTATGGAAAAAATGGGCGTGGCACCTGCTATTCAAACTGAATTTTTGATACTGCATATATGTATGTACCAAGAAGCACAGCCGTAAAAACCATCTGTCGGTCAAAGGCAGCCTATAATTTTTTGTGTATTTCAACATTAAGATGAACCTTTTTGTGAACAATATTTTTGTGGAAAGTTTAAATCCTAAAGTCCTGTCTGCAGTTCGCAAGAAAAATCAGACAAAAATATGTTTCATTAATTCTGTTGCTTGAAAAAGCATTTTGTTGTTGCTGTAAATTTTCTTGAAGGCATAAATATCCTAGCATTTTTTCTTGGGAGCTGCATACTGATTTAAGAAATTTTTGACAGGAGAAAATTTCTTTTGCATTGCTTGTGCGTAATTTTATGTACATACTTACATATATGAATTTTTGGTTTTTCTTGAGAGCTGCAGACAGGCCTTAAAGCAAAAAAGGTTTTGGAACTACCGTTACTGTTGAGAGTGTTGAGAGTTGAGTGAGATTGGTCTTATCCAGCCCTGAGAAAATGACTGTCAATGTGCTGCATAGTTTACAAAGATTTCCGAGTTTTATTATTTAAATGATAAATTGTCCTTCTTTTTATTGAATATTTTTCTATCGCCGAGAATCAAAATATTAATATTTATTGGAATATGTAGTAAAATTCTAATAATAAATTTTCTCAATTTGAAAATTTTTTAGTGCTAAATCATGGGGTTACAAAAACACTACCTCAGATATGGCCGCAGCGCGAGAGATCACATATTGGGACTGGCGGGCGGAGGGCGTCGCAACACCATCGTGAAAACTGCCGGCGACAACGGTCACAACAGCCACAGTGGCCATGGAACACATCGTCGGTCGGATGGCGGGGGTGGAGGCGGAGGTGAACACGGTGGTATGCCAAATTTAACCAACCGCCCCACCCCGCTGTCCATGCTGATATCACAAGGAGCTAAAATCAATAACCGTAAGTACAGAAAACCAAAAACCCCAAAAAAAAAACAAATATAAAATATGTAAATACCAAAGTTAAAGCTAAATAATGAAACGAAATGCCATTGCAACAAAAGCAACTAAAAAAAAGAAGCCACTTTGAAAATGCAGTAAATATTTTTTATTTTGGAAGGTAAAATGTTCAAGGAAACCGACTAAATTTTCCGGTTTGACTAAGATTTTCATCTGGCAGTATTTCACAGCAGCACACAAATAATAGCTGCGCTGTAGAATTATTTGGCTGTGGCGACAGCGGCGGCGATCCACATGGAAATTGGTGTTAAAGTCAATATCACTTTGATTAAACAACAACCACCATCAACCAACAGCAATGCCAACAAAAAGAACAACCCAGTAGCAGCTAATGCTGATTGGGGCATGCAACCGTATCGCAGTCGCAGTGGCAGCGCCAGTGGCAAACTACCCGGTGGTCGGTCGGTGGTGTGGTGTGGTGTGGTGGTGGTGGCAATGATGTGTGCCGCGGGGAGCACGATCTTTGCGCAATGCGACGACGACTAGCATTCTAAAACAGCAGCAACGATCGGCACACTTCCAAAGCAAACGCATGCGCAAACATTGCCGGCCAGCCAGCCAGCCAGCCACCGCACCACCGCGCCGCCGCTGTCGTAATCAGCGGCGTATGCTTGTAAGCACATACATATGTATGTCGATGTAATGCACATAAATGCCTAAGTGGTAGCCAAAAATTGGCAAAGATCGAGTCTTAGCAATTTGCAGGTTGTTGAATTTATTTTCATTTTCATCATATTTTATTTACTTATTTTTGGTTGCAGCTGTAGCTACTAGCTGCGACCAACCAAGCACGTTGGCAACTTTAGCAGTTGCAACAGTTGTTGCCTCAGCCGCCCGGCACAAGTTCATTTCAACATTTTATATGTGGTCGGTCACTTGGCCGAAGCGCTGCTGTAAACTTCATTGCAATCTTATATAATTGATGTTTATGTATACATTTAGACAAACAAAAAAAAATAAAAATCCGCACAGACGAATTAAAGTAGAAAATTTAAAATAAGACTGAAATTGCAACTAACCACAAGTCGACATAGCAGCGTTTGCTTTAGCACATACACAAAAAAAAAAAATCTCGACTACCCTGCAGTAAAATTTAGAGACAGTCTGGCAAAGCGCTAGTTCCGAACTACATATTTCATAACTACATACATATCTCTGAACTATCGCAAGACGGCTGCAGAGCGAGACAGCCGCAACTTGCGGTGTAAGTGTACAAATTCTCACTTCTCGCGCAATACGAAAGTAGCTCAGCGAGAAGACCTCCAACTCCAGCAATGTTGATCGCGAGTTCAAATCGCGGTGGAGGCAGTTGTTGGAGTTTTCAGTTTTATTGAATTTAAATTTTTGGCTAGTTCTGAGCTAGTCAGATTTTCTGCAGGGTACTTGCTTATGTACATATGTATGTGTGTAAACCTGTGCATGCTAAAACTTGTATTAGAAGTTTACGGCTTAGCCGCTACAATCTACGCCGCTAATGATGCTGCATTCGGTGCTACCAAAAACTTGTTGCCAAAAATTGCATAAAAATGCTATTTTATGTGTTACTAATGGCGTTTTCTTATCTAAAAAAAAATGTTACCTTCTCATCGCACTCTGCTTAGCGTTTGTGCGCAGAGGGCAAAGAGAAGGTTGCACTATTCGGTAGAAACGAAATCGGCATAACACATAGTAGATGTGTGTGTATTATTTGGCTTAATAATTGCAAGTCTTTATAGAGAACAGAAATCCAATGTCTCGCATAAAATTTAGGATTTTTAGAGACAAAATATTTAAAGCTTCGGCTAATATCGGAAATCTGAAGGTCGACTCATTCAAAAAGATTTGTACAACTATACACTTGTACAACCGTTGAGAGACATTTTCAGTATAAAATAAATTTCAACCTTTACCCCATAGCTAATATTTATAAAATGTTCTTAACCCTAGAAAGATATTCTATTTCTTCTGTTTTACACTTAAATTTAATATTTATGTAATTTCTACTCATTTTACAGGCTTGGATTAGTTTTAAAAACAAAATTCATTTTTTTTTTATAAATGTTTGTGTCTTAAAGACTTTTAATTTTTTCTTACCGGTGGTCGGAGACTGATAAATCAACCTGTGATTTGAATAAGTTTTTTTAGAAAGTCTGCTTGACTGTTTGCCTTCTATGAAGTAACCAATTTTAAGGAGTTTTTTTTAACCCCTAGCATTCTGGCTATCTAAAAAACTATGGATATTAAACTAGCTGTACCCTATTGGTTCTTCGCAAGACCACTTATCCCCGCTCAAGTATTCGTATCGACTTTTCTAATTGGTAGTTTTTTTAAACAATGTTGTTGTGATTTGGTTCTCTATTCTCTCGGCTTTCATAGGCGTAGTTATTGTTGGATTGATTGAAAAAAGAGAAGTTTCTTAATATTATTAACCTACGGTCTCCGCTGGACGTTTAGCCCGATGACACCTAGTTTGCCTTGTATTTGAGTCTTGAAAGTTTTATTTTTATAAAATTGTCTAAATTAATTGACTGTGCAAATTATGTAAACCTGATGATTTTTTGCTTTTTATACCTTTTAACACCGCCAGGGCAGTCGCAGAGAATATAAGCCTTGACTCAGAGGGTATCGAAATCATTTCCATCTAGAAAACAATAGAATTCTACGTTTTCAAGTTCCGTAATAGACAAATTCCAAATAGGATAAGTGCTCTACCTCCCCACACTGCTTTTAACAGTGGGTAAAATTTTCCACTTTTTGTTCAAAAAGTCAATTTCAGTGCATTGGATTTTGTATTTAGATATATTAAACTTATTCACACTCTAATTATTGTTTTAAGAGACCATTAGTATAACACATTTTTATAGAATATTTTAGCCCATTAACTCCTACCAGATCGAGTCTTTTTGACTCAATTTTGATAAGAGAGCATTTATAGGGTTACAACTTTACAAAAAATTAACAAAAAAGAGTCATTGCACATAAATACCGTTAGGAATTAGGAGGAAAGAATAAATGCCGCACCCTAAAACAAATCAATCACAACTACTAAAAATCTTTCAAAACTTATTTTTTTTCCTTTTAAAACAGTTCACAGACCATAATTCAAAAGTCTTCTTTAACTTGAAAAAATACTAATAAGACTATTTTTTGCCTCTACTGAACATTTGGGACTTTTTGAGTTGTGACTGTTTCTCATTTCGAGTGCATTATGTGACATAATTGAATTTCTTACCAAGAAATAGGACCTTAAGAAATTTCTCTCACAAATTATATACCAGCACATACATACATACATATGTATATCTCACCACAAGCAGTATTTAGATGGACTTTGAAGTTGCAATGCGCTACCCGCAATATTAACAATCTAGCTTCGAGTAAGAACCACTGCACTTATTACTAACTAGCTAAAATAAACCCAAACAGGTATCAAGGTAAATTAACAATTTACTTCATAGAAGGCAATGTGTATGTTGACTGACAAAATACAGTAGCATTAGCTTAACACTCTGTCAACTAACTATGCAACTGCAGTGGCCGTGCGTCTTTAAGATACGATTAAGTGGCTCAAACAAGCTCAAATAATTGCCTTGGGCATTGAAGGTGCCGAGGTCTTCAAAAATACACACACACAAATAGCAGGCTAAGAAGTATTGACGCAGTTTTAGATAAGAATGTCAACAAAGCGTACCATACGGACAATGTACATACATACATACCTATGCACATGTTTATGCGACGCAAAACGTTTAGAAGAGTAAGAAGCGTTCTACATGAATTAGTGAGTTGGTACCCTACAAGACATTGCTGAGCACTTTAGGCAAAAATTCTCACACATTTACACTTTTGTTTTTGTAGTACGGCATAAATGAGTAGTTTGACTATTAGTACTGAGGACTTTCTGATGACAACATTGAGGGGAAAGTACTCAATTTTTTCCCATGGCCTGAACGAAAATGAGGACTTTGATAAGCACTTTTGTGATTAGGGATAATGATAATATGAGTACTCATATGATACTCAGCTGTCTTGTAGGGTATGTTTTAATGTACACACATATGCACGTACGTATGTCTAAATATGTACATACATACATGCTTAGAATGAATGCAAAGTCTACTGCCACCATTGGAAGGACACTTCAATTACTATCAACCAGTCTAGTAGGCGTAGTATTTGTATAATTTGTATGCACACAAACATGCACATACATTTTATTAGAAGTTTATGCAGTTGACCATCGCATTGGCTAAATAAAATTGCCGATGTTTTACCTACCACCAGCTGTCAGCTTGATGGAGTTGCACTTGACAACACCTCGCTGCAGCAATGGCCTACCCACGATTACCTTAATTACAGCTTATTAAATGTTGTATTTGTATCGAACTCACAAATACACAAAAAAATGTCTGAGTGCGCACACAAACGCCACTCACTAGTGTACTACAATAAAAAGGTATTCGTCTTGTTTATATATAAAAACCAGTTAATAGTGAAATTGTTAATATTTTCATTGTTGAATTTGTTGAATCAAATGGAATTTATAATATGTCTGCGTTTCTTGTTAAATTTATTCTACACATGCTTCTGCATTGTTGTACAATGCACTAAGTACTATTTAGTTTTTAGTACCTACTAATTGGCTTTAAATAACTTGTAACTATTCAAATAATAAATACTTAATTAGTTGGTAGGTGAAATAGGCAAGTAAATGCTTCCGCGTCAACCAGTTAATTGGCAATTTTTTTTTTAATAAATAAAAAGTAACAAGAAAGGGTACTTTTTATTTACATCTAATGCTTATACATATGTATAAATTTCTATTACACCTTTGAGAGCAAGGCAATTTGTAGATTACTTATGCAAAACGGTCTTAACTAAATGGGCACAACTTTAAATATTCCACTGCAATGGATAATCAAATTTTTAATAGCATTTGAATAGTGGCAAATAATCCAGTTGACTGCGCTCTCTGCAGGTTTTCATAGTAAACCTACACTGCGTATACTTAACATCAGCTCATAGTTAGGGCTATCACTGAATCCATCTGAGTGCGGTTTTTCGTGAAATCTAAGAAAGTGCCATCACTGAATCCAAATAGCTAAGAAGTTAGCATATACATATGTACTTTGAATGCCTACGTTCACGAAAATCGGACTACGATGGATTCACCAAAAGCCCAGAGTATAAAACTTTTTAACGAGAGTGGTTGGAACAAAATCGGAACTGGTTAAAGCATTAATGACTCTTTTGAATAGAGTTAGTTAGTTAGTTTAGGAAGTAGATTTAGTTCAGGTTCTTGGTCCTCGAAAATTTTAGAGAAATGACGCTGCTGATGGGTGAGTCTGGGAAATTTATGTGACCTAAAAAATCTACAACCTGTTCGCATAACCCAGACCAGACGTTTTGGGAATTCTGTTAGAGCTTCAGGAATGAAAACGAACAGGTAACTTGCAGATAATAAAAATAGATTGGCACTTACACATACATAGGTTAGTGTATGGCCGAGCTTCTCCTCTGATTTGTGGTGTGAGCCTTAATGTTGTCACACAAAGGGGAGGGGCCTACAGTTTCACGCCAACTCCGAACGGCGATTGTATTTTTATGAGAAGCTGTTTTTCATGGCAGAAATACACTAGGAGGTTTGCCATTGCCTGCCGAGGGGCTACCGTTGTTAATAAAAACGTTTTTTCCAGAGACCGCAACAGTTACAACTTTTATACAAAAAAAAATCGCTCTTAAACAGTTATTTTTTTTTACTTTTATTTTGTAAATCGAAAATAATAATTATTTTTGATTTGTATCTATATAATCTACGAACAACAGTTATTATTTTTTTTAATTAGATGTCTTAGATAACGGTTATTGAAGACTGTTATTTATAAAAGTCATGAATAAAAATCAGTCACTGACTTTTACTTTTAAAAGTCATCAATATAAATCAGCCACTGACTTTCATTTTTTAAATAATACCTATAAAAGTCATTTGTATAAGTCGTGCTAAACTTTTGTTCTCCAGCACCCTCTTAAAAATAAAAGTCGGTAACTGATTTTTATTGCTGGCTTTTAAAAGTAAAAGCCACCGACTGATTTTTATTGACGACTTTTATGAATAAAAATAAAAATTATAAATAACTGTCATTTGCAGATTATTTAGATAAAAGTCAAAACTAATTGTTATTTTATTTTTAATTATAATAATAGTTTTTTTTTGAATTTTGCATAAGAATTGCAAATAAAAATTTGTTTTCGAATTTGATTCTCGGTGAAAAAAGAAAGCGATTGGTATGTATCACTTAGTTGTAGAATATTTCCTTCATAGTTAATTTTTCAATGACAATTTTCATCAATAACTGTTATATTCGGCCCCTGCCCACAGCGGGCACAGCGGCAGACGGTCAGCTTTAATTAGGAGTGGGAGTAACACTAGGAGCTTATGACTTCACAATGTTTCAATGTCTATTTGAGAAAGCCTCCTCAACGTTTCCAATTTTATAAAGCACTCCAGCTTTAATACCGTTAACCCCGTTAAACCCTTTTCTATCAATTCTGGTATCCTCCTCTAAGATGGATGCCTTTCCGGAATTATACATAGACATATAGTTTAAAAAAGCACTTGGATTTTTTAAATTTTACTAACTTACGCCCTACATATCGTCGCTTAGCGTGCAATACCGCGTTTGAGGTGGCTGAGAAAAAAAATATATTTTGGTAACCTGTCCCAGTGCTGGCCTACCTAACAAATTTAATGGTCAACACTTTTAGTAGAAGCTCAGATTTAATAAGTTCGGTTAGAAAACCATTCAAAAGTTTAGAAGAAAATACAAATGTATGTCTATTTGCATTTTTGTGAAATTTTCAGACTATAAAATATGTACGCCAAGCGACGATATATACATACATATTTCGGGTGCAATGGGTGCGTTCAGAAATGCATCAAGCTAAAGCATCAGTACCTTTTACTTCTAAACTATAACTGATGGAAATGCCTTATTTACGCAACTAAGTTCCAATTAGGCAGTTAACCGTAGTTGCACATATTGGACATTTCCATCAATTATAGTTAAGAAATAAATGCGTCTGATGCTTTGGCTTGATGCATTTCTGAACACACCCTTATTTATGCTTTGGCACAACTAACGATCGAATATGTAAACCAGCTTTCCGATGATTTCGGTAATCAAAACAAAACAACTTCTAACTTAATTTCCATTTAATAAAAACAATGCAATAAAGTTTAAACTTTTGGCTGCGAAATGTCGCAACGCAACAATACCGCCACACAATCAAACAAATGGATGTGGACAATGCCACAAGTAAATAAGGCAAACTGTTCGGCTAAACCAATTCCTATCGCTAATTTTTGTAGAGACTCCCTCCACCTGCCAGCCAACAAATCAGCTCCATTGTGACTCGGGACTCGGCAAATACCTACTCGAGTGCTGGTGCAGAGATATGTAGGTACAAACTCGTGTTTACCGCGAACGCCCAGTAGCCGCTGCCACTCGTATTGAAGCGCACACACACACGTACGACGACACGTACGACACCAACAACACCAACAACACTTAGCAAATGCACTGCAAATGAATACATTGAATGCACTTTTAACAAATGTTGGACAATTGTGTTGAGTGAGAAATAACAAAAGAACAACAAAGTTGAAAAAGCAGCAACAACAAATAGCCTGCACTCTGTCTGAATTGGCTGCAGTGGCAATAACAAGCAAATCATACGAAAATCAATATAAACAACAAATGAGCTAACAATGTATGCAAGCGAAGGAAAAGAGCAAAGCCAAAACAGCCACCGTCGAAGAAGTGGAAAAAAATAAAGCGAAAACAAACAACGCTCAGCAAAATAAACAAATGATCGGCAGTATTGCAAAATCAATTTCAAATAAGCTCAGCTCATGTCAAAACAACGCGCGCACACCACCCGCCGTTGCAGTTTTCGCTCTATGCCCAGTGGAGGAGGCCTTTTTATGGAGTTTGACGCTGAAAGTTATTTAAAAAAAAAACACAATAATGAATACAAAGTCAAAGGAGGCAATTAACAAGAAATCGCAAAGATGGCAAAATTTACAGAGAGCGCAGTAGTTGAATGACCATTAGAAAGAGCAGGGGGAGAAAACAATTTTTGTTTTTTGGGAAAAATTTATAAAATCCAGGTTACCGTAGTGTGGGTACACTAATCTTAAGCCAAATTTTATAAAAAACTTCGCTATTGCAAGGCTATGGGAGAATAATCAGATCAGACCGTTTAAATTACTTTCGAAACAACTCAATTTAAATTCACAATTTGCGCTATGTTACCTAAAAGGGTCCTACGGATACATTCAGCAGGGATTAGCCCAATTATTTATTGTATATGCCAGGGATAGTAATCATTATGAGTAAAATAATTTAAATCAGCATTTAATCATTATTTTATGATTTTTTTTTTTCGCCTAAAAATAATAATTGTTATCGAGTTTTATTTTTTCGCTCCAGGAAAATAATTAATGGTCGATTTTTTTTTCGATCACAAATAGGGATTATTTTATGATTTTTACATATTTTCTTTCTTTTGAATCAATTTCTTGTCCTATTTTACCCTCAAATGACCTCAAACCGGACATTATGGAGGTAAAAGTTCTCGGAATCGGGTGCAGCAAGTCTAAAATACCACATATATGAGATTTCAGGTTTATTCGCTATTTGACCTTCAAATGTTTTAGAACCTGACATGATGGGGGCCAACAGATGTCGGATTCGCATTCAGCGCGTCGAATAACATGGGATATAGAAGTTTGGTTTAATATGCAGAATTTTTTGTTTGTAAACCTGTGTTATTATTGATTCTTATTTTTCCACTTAAAAATAATGATTGTCTATAAAATTTAAATGGTCATACAGACGCAACCAACTGAAATTTTTACCTGAAAATTTTTGAAACTTATTCCTTTTATAAGGACGTCGCTACCTCTAAAAAGGATACATCGGAAATCGCGCTGGTATAGCTTTCGAGTTTTTGAATAATCATTATTCTTAAGTTAAAAGATTTTTTTCCGCCCCTGGTATATAGTAAGCATAACTACACGTGTGATCTGACACAGTAGATTAGCGTGTAGCTACTGGTGAGCTCTTTTGCAAAACTGCAGTAATTATTCCTTTTGCGTGAGGCTTCGGAATCTTTCTACTGGCAGAAATTTTTGAAACCATGATATTAAAATTATGGCATAGAATAGAAACGTATATAAGCATACTTAAGGCATACACAGACGGTAACATTGATCAGGATTAACGGCTCAATAGACCTGATCCAAATTGTGCATTAAAAAAACGGCAGTAACGCGGATTAACGAGCCGCATGCTCTTGGGTTCGAGTCCCACGGGCAGTAAAATTTTCATATTTTTTTTTTATTCTGGCCATTTCGGCCAGTGTTTCCATCGGAAATTCCGAATCTCTACCCTTTCAATTATACATATTATATTATTAATGAAATCCAAGGCAATCAGGTCGAAATTAAACCCACTCAGCGCTATAATTCCTTGCTCATTTTTCGTTGAACAGGGTATCACTAAGGAAGCATCGTTACATTTGCATTGTCAGTGAAAAAATATCGGCGCATAGAAGTACTGAGAGCGCATTGCATTACCACAACTTGAAGCGTGTTCGCTTACGGGCAAGCGCACACTCAACACCTGTTCATAAATAGCAAACAACAATGCTAAGCCAAAGTCTGGCAAGTCGGCTATCCACTAGATTTTCTTAAGCATGTTTCGAATTTTACATTTTGTTGTTTTTGTTTTAATTTTAGTATCTACATCCATTACCACCACCTTATTCAAATGGTCCGCTGACAAGATAAATACCAACTAGCATTTGAGATTGGAGCAGCGCAAACGCAGCAACATTTCACTGTGAAAATTCAAAATCCAAAGCTATGACTGAATTGGTGTGCGCATGCGCATGCGCATGACACACACTTCTCATAGGCTAGCATCTATATATGCAATCACACCTTGGTTCGTGGCTATGTGGCTATTGTATAACATGCCGGCACAACCGGCATTCGCTCTGTGCAACAAGCGGCATGCATAATGACAAGAAGCAAACCAACCGAACCATTTGCAATGGCTGGATACTCGCATAATAAATTCAACAACGCACATTCGCTGCCCGAAGGCTGTCAGAAAAGTTTCCATTTCTCTGTTTTCATATATATAAATTCTACAACTCCACTTTATTACGACGATTGTGCTGTATGGTGTGATCTTGCTTTAATTTATTATTTAATTATAATTGCCAGCATAAAAGTTGCAAAAAAAGTGAATGGTCATTTCGCATCGCAAAACAAGAATAATTAAATTGTCGTCGTCTCGGCGACTTCAGTTGCATTCATAAATGCGTTATGACCTTAGCTATAAGCGCGAAAAAAACTCGATATTATTGAGCAAATTTCCATGCCCCACCTTATCGGCAACAGTCACACAGTCGCAGCGATTGTGGTTGTTATTGGAGACAAACAGGATGCTGCCAGTCCTTGTATAGCCTTGTGTTCGTGGTAATTGCCAGATTTTCGAGTGTGACGCATAGGTAAAAAAACCAGCGTATCTGATTCTTTGCTTCCCCGCCTACATAGGCACAAGGGTATTCATTTTATGTCACACACACATTCGCATGATATTTATGCATGTCATACACGATGACGATTAATGAGCGATAACATTAATTATCCTAAATGTGCCAACACTCGATTATTTTAATCACTTCGAAAATTATATATATTATTGACGCATTGAAATCAATAAGTAATATTTTAATAAATTTCGCAACATTTCTTGGCGTATACGGAAGTGAATTACATAGCAGGAGATGCGCCAACTAAAAAGAAGCAATTTATTTGTATAAAAGCGAGCAATAACTGGAAGGTGTTGCGGAATATTTCGCATTGTTCTCGGCAGGAAAAAGTGGTGGAGTTACACGCATTCATGAACAAATTTATACATACATACATATATATGAGACTGGGTGTGTGTGTGTGCGATTTAAATACCTGTCTATACTTATAAAGATATCATCAAAAGCGTTGGCACTTTTAGTACGTGCTCGAATTTTTTCTATTAAATCTTT
>NW_016159049.1:43056-98698 GCF_001687245.7 Rhagoletis zephyria
GCCGCTACAATCTACGCCGCTAATGATGCTGCATTCGGTGCTACCAAAACTTGTTGCCAAAAATTGCATAAAAATGCTATTTTATGTGTTGCTAATGGTGTTTTCTTATCTAAAAAAAAAATGTTGCCTTCTCATTGCCCTCTATTTACTTAGCGTTTGTGCGCAGAGGGCAAAGAGAAGGTTGCACTATTCGGTAGAAACGAAATCGGCATAACACATAGTAGATGTGTGTGTATTATTTGGCTTAATAATTGCAAGTCTTTATAGAGAACAGAAATCCAATGTCTCGCATAAAATTTAGGATTTTTAGAGACAAAATATTTAAAGCTTCGGCTGATATCGGAAATCTGAAGGTCGACTCCTTCAAAAAGATTTGTATAAATGTAATTAACTGTAGAATAGACTTTCCCCGCCGCTTCGCTCGCAGCAACCGTTGAGAGACATTTTCAGTATAAAATAAATTTCAACATTTACCCCATAGCTAATATTTATAAAATGTTCTTAACCCTAGGAAGATAACCATGCGTTTCGGAAGCGCACGATTTTCTAATGCTTCTATTTTACCCTTAAATTTAATATTTATGTAATTTCTACTCACTTTACAGGCTTGAATTAGTTTTAAAAACAAAATTCATTTTTTTTTTTATAAATTTTTGTATTTTAAAGACTTCTAATTTTTTCTTATCCGTTGCAGTACCCTATAAATAAAGATTTTGGTCGAAGACTGATAAATCAACCTGTAATTTGAATAAGTTTTTTGGAAAGTCTGCTTGACTGTTTGCCTTCTATGAAGGATCTAATTTTGTGGATTTTTTTAACCCGTAGTGTTCTGGCTATCTAAAAAACTATGGATATTAAACTAGGTGCCGCTTATCCCCGTTTCGTCGTAGCGACTTTTCTAAATGGTAATTTTTTTAAACAATGTTGTGATTTGGTTCTCTATTCTCTCGGCTTTCATAGGCGTAGTTATTGTTGGATTTACACGTGATTGAAAGAAGAGAAGTTTCTTAAACTCTACGGTCTCCGTTGGACGTTTGGCCCGATTACACCTAGTTTGCCTTACATTTGAGCCATGAAAGTTTTATTTTTATAAAATTGTCTAAATTAATTAACTGCGCAAATTATGTAAACCTGATGATTTTTTGCTTTTTATACCTTTTAACACCGCCAGGGCAGTCGCAGAGAATATAAGCCTTGACTCAGAGGGTATCGAAATCATTTCCATCTAGAAAACAATAGAATTCTACGTTTTCAAGTTCCGTAATAGACAAATTCCAAATAGGATAAGTGCTCTACCTCCCCACACTGCTTTTAACAGTGGGTAAAATTTTTCACTTTTTGGTCAAAAAATCAATTTCAGTGCATTGGATTTTGTATTTAGATATATGAAACTGATCCACACCATTAGTATAACACATTTTTATAGAATATTTTAGCCCATTAACTCCTACCAGATCTAGTCTTTTTGACTCAATTTTGAGAAGAGAGCATTTATCACAACTACTAAAAATCTTTCAAAACTTATTTTTTCCTATAAAACAGTTCACAGACCATATCTCTAAAGTCCGCTAAATTTTCTTCTTCACAACTATCTTCTTTAACTTGGAAAAATACTACTAAGGCTATTTTCTGCCTCTACTGAACATTTGGGATTTTTTGAGTTGTGACTGTTTTTTATTAATTGAATTTCTTATCAAGAAATAGGACCTTAGGAAATTTCTCTCGAAAATTATATACCTGCAAATACATACATACATACATATGTATATCTCACCAAAAGCAGTATTTAGATGGACTTTGAAGTTGCAATGCGCTACCCGCGATATTAAACATCTAGCTTCGAGTAAGAACCACTGCACTTATTACTAACTAGCTAAAATAAACCCAAACAGGTATCAAGGTAAATTAACAATTTACTGCCTAGAAGGCAATGTGTATGTTGACTGACAAAATACAGTAGCATTAGCTTAACACTCTGTCAACTATGCAATTGCAGTGGCCGTGCGTCTTTTTAAGATACGATTAAGTGGCTCAAACAAGCTCAAAGAATTGCCTTGGGCATTGAAGGTGCCGAGGTCTTCAAAAATACACACACACAAATAGCAGGCTAAGAAGTATTGACGCAGTTTTAGATAAGAATGTCAAAACAAAGCGCAATACGTAGAAATGTACATACATACATACCTATGCACATGTTTATGCGACGCAAAACGTTTAGAAGAGTAAGAAGCGTTCTACACGAATTAGTGAGTGGGTATGTTTTAATGTACACACATATGCACGTACGTACGTCTAAATATGTATGTAAATGCTTAGAATAAATGCAAAGTCTACTGCCACAATTGGAAGGACACTTCAATTACTATCAACCAGTCTAGTAGGCGTAGTATTTGTATAATTTGTATGCACACAAACATGCACATACTTGTTATTAGAAGTTTATGCAGTTGACCATCGCATTGGCTAAAATCGCCGATGTTTTACCTACCACCAGCTGTCAGCTTGATGGAGTTGCACTTGACAAGACCTCGCTGCAGCAATGGCCTACCCACGATTACCTTAATTACAGCTTATTAAATGTTGTATTTGTATCGAACTCCCAAATACAAAAAAAAATGTCTGAGTGCGCACACAAAAACGCCACTTGTGTACTACAATAAAAAGGTATTCGTGTTGTTTATATAAAAACCAGTTAATAGTGAAATTGTTAAATTCGCATTGTTGAATTTGTTGAATCAATTGGAATTTATAATATGTCTGCGTTTCTTGTTAAATTTATTCTACACATGCTTCTGCATTGTTGTACAATGCACTAAGTACTATTTAGTTTTTAGTACCTACTAATTGGCTTTAAATAACTTGTAACTGCATATTCAAATAATAAATACTTAATTAGTTGGTAGGTGAAATAGGCAAGTAAATGCTTCCGCGTCAACCAATTAATTGGCAATTTTTTTTTAATAAATAAAAAGTCACAAGAAAGGGTACTTTTTATTTATATCTAATGCTTATATGTATAAATTTCTATTATACCTTTGAGAGCAAGGCAATTTGTAGATTATTTATGCAAAACGATCTTAACTAAATGGGCACAACTTGAAATATTCCCCTGCAATGGATAATCAAATTTTTAATAGCATTTGAATAGTGGCAAATAATCCAGTTGACTGCGCTCTCTGCAGGTTTTCATAGTAAACCTACACTGCGTATACTTAACATCAGCTCATAGTTAGGGCTATCACTGAATCCATCTGAGTCCGGTTTTTCGTGAAATCTAAGAAAATGCCATCACTGAATCCGAATAGCTACGAAGTTAGCATATAAATATGTACTTCGAATGCCTACGTTCACGAAAATCGGACTACGATGGATTCACCAAAAGCCCAGAGTATAAAACTTTTTAACGAGAGTGGTTGGAACAAAATCGGAACTGGTTAAAGCATTAATGACTCTTTTGCGTAGAGTTAGTAGTAGTTTAGGAAGTAGATTTCGTTTAGGTTCTTGGTCCTCGAAAAACTTACAGAAATGACGCTGCTGATGGGTCAGTCTGGGAAATTTATGTGACCTAAAAAATCTACCAGACGTTTTGGGAATTCAGAAATGAAAACGAACAGGTAACTTGCAGATAATAAAAATAGATTGGCGCTTACACATACATATGTTAGTATTAGGCCGAGCTTCTCCTCTGATTTGTGGTGTAAGCCATAATGCTGTCACACAAAGGGGAGGGACCTACAGTTTTACGCCGACTCCGAACGGCGATTTTATTTTTATGAGAAGCTGTTTTTCATGCCAGAAATACACTGAGAGGTTTGCCATTGCCTGCCGAGGGGCTACAGCTGTTAAGAAAAACGTTTTTTCCCAGGGACCGTAACGTTTACAACTTTTATAAAAAAAATCGCTCTTTAACAGTTATTTTTTTACTTATATGTATTATGTAAATCGAAAATAACAATTATTTTTGATTTGTATATATATAATCTGCGAACAACGGACGGGTACTGAAGACTTTTATTTATAAAAGTCACGAATAAAAATCAGTCAGTGATTTTTACTTTTAAAAGTCATCAATATACATAAATCAGCCACTGACTTTTATTTTTTAATTAATACTTATAAAAGTCATTTGTATAAGTCGTGCTAAACTTTTGTTCTCCAACACCCTCTTTAAAATAAAAGTCGGTAACTGATTTTTATTGCTGGCTTTTAAAAGTAAAAGTCATCGACTGATTTTTATTGACGACTTTTATGAATAAAAATAAAAATTATAACTAACTGTTATTTGCAGATTATTTAGATAAAAGTCAAAACTACATGTTATTTTGGATTGAAAAAAAAAATAATAATAATTGTTTTTTTTTTAATTTTGCATAAAAATAGCACATAAAAATTTGTTTTCGAATTTGATTCTCGGTGAAAAAAGAAAGCGATTGGTATGCATCACTTAGTTGTAGAACATTTCCTTCATAGTTAATTTTTCAATGACAATTTTCATCAATAACTGTTATATTCGGCCCCTGCCCACAGCGGGCACAGCGGCAGACGGTCAGCTTTAATTAGGAGTGGGAATAACACTAGGAGCTTATGACTTCACAATGTTTCAATGTCTATTTGAGAAAGCCTCCTCAACGTTTCCAATTTTATAAAGCACTCTAGCTTTAATACCGTTAACCCCGTTAAACCCTTTTCTATCAATTCTGGTATCCTCCTCTAAGATGGATGCCTTTCCGGAATTATACATATACATATAGTTTAAAAAAGCACTTGGATTTTTTAAATTTGACTAACCTACGCCCTACATATCGTCGTGCAATACCGCGTTTGAGGTGGCTGAGAAAAAAAAAAATATTTTTGGTAACCTGTCTCAGTGGTGGCCTACCTAACAAATTTAATGGTCAACACTTTTAGTAGAAGCTCATATTTAATAAGTTCGGTTAGAAAACCATTCAAAAGTTTAGAAGAAAATATGTCTATTTGCATTTTTGTGAAATTTTCAGACTATCATATATGCGGTATTGCACTCCAAGTGACGATATATATGTATGTACAACATATTTATTTATGCTTTGGCACCACTAACAATCGAATAGGTAAACCAGCTTTCCGATGATTTCAGTAATCAAAACAAAACAGCTTCTAACTTAATTTCAATTGAATAAAAACAATGCAATAAAGTTTAAACATTTGGCTGCGAAATGTCGCAACGCAACAATACCGCCATACAATCAAACAAAAGCATGCGGACAATGCCACAAGTAAATAAGGCAAACTGTTCGGCTAAACCAATTCCTATCGCTAATTTTTGTAGAGACTCCCTCCACCTGTCAGCCAACAAATCAGCTCCATTGTGACTCGGGACTCGGCAAATACCTACTCGAGTGCTGGTGCAGAGATATGTTTGTAGGTACAAACTCGTGTTTACCGCGAACGCCCAGTAGCCGCTGCCACTCGTATTGAAGCGCGCACACACACGCACGACGACACGTACGACACCAACAACACCAACAACACTTAGCAAATGCACTGCAAATGAATACATTTGAATGCACTTTTAACAAATGTTGGACAATTGTGTTGAGAGTGAGAAATAACAAAAGAACAACAAAGTTGAAAAAGCAGCAACAACAAATAGCCTGCACTCTGTCTGAATTGGCTGCAGTGGCAATAACAAGCAAATCATACGAAAATCAATATAAACAACAAATGAGCTAACAATGTATGCAAGCGAAGGAAAAGAGCAAAGCCAAAACAGCCACCGTCGAAGAAGTGGAAAAAAATAAAGCGAAAACAAACAACGCTCAGCAAAATAAACAAATGATCGGCAGTATTGCAAAATCAATTTCAAATAAGCTCAGCTCATGTCAAAACAACGCGCGCATACCACCCGCCGTTGCAGTTTTCGCTCTATGCGTAGTGGAGGAGGCCTTTTTATGGAGTTTGGCGCTGAAAGTTATTAAAAAAAAAACACAATAACGAATACAAAGTCAGAAGAGGCAATTAACAAGAAATCGCAAAGATGGCAAAATTTACAGAGAGCGCAGTAGTTGAATGACCATTAGAAAGAGCAGTGGGAGGAAAAATTTATAAAATCAACCGTAGTGTAGGTAAACTCATCTTAAGCCAAATTTATAACAAACTTCGCTATCGCAAGGCTATGGGAGAATAATTCGATAAGACCGTTTAAAGTACCTTCGAAACAACTCAATTTAAATTCACAATGTGGGCTCTGTTACCCAAAAGGGTCCTTCGGATATATTCAGCAGGGATTAGCCCAATTATTGCATAAACCAGGGAATGTAGTCATTATGAGTAAAATCAGCATTTAATCATTATTTTATGATTTTAATTTTTTCGCTTAAAAATAATAATTGTTATTGAGTTTTATTTTTTCGCTCCAGGAAAATAATTATTGATCGATTTTTTTTCGATCACAAATAGGGATTATTTTATGATTTTTACATATTTTCTTTCTATTGAATTAATTTTTTGTCCTATTTACCCTCAAATGACCTCAAACCGGACATTGTGGAAGTAAACGTACCTCGGATTCGGGTTCAGCAAGTCTAAAACCCCATATGTATCAGATTTCAGGTTTATTCAATGAATTTTTTGCTATTTGACCTTCAAATGGCCTAGAACCTGACATGATGGGGGCCAACAGATTTCGGTTTCGCATTCACCGCTTCGAATAACATGGGATATAGAAGTTTGGTTTAATATGCAGAAACTTTTTTGTTTTTGTAAAGCTGTGTTATTATTGATTCTTATTTTTCCACTTAAAAATAATGGTTGTCTATAAAATTTAAATGGTCATACAGACGCAACCAACTGAAATTTGTACCTGAAAATTTTGAGACTTATTCCTTTTATAAGGATTCCGCTCCCTCTAAAAAGGATACATCGGAAATCGCGCTGTTATAGCTTTTGAGTTTTTTTGAATAATCATTATTCTTAAGTTAAAAGATTTTTTTCCGTCGCTGGTATATAGTAAACATAACTACACGTGTGGTCTGACACAGTAGATTAGCGCGTAGCTGCTGGTGAGCTCTTTTGCAAAGCTGCAGTAATTATTCTAACATACTATGATAGGTGATTTCCCTAAACCAACTGGGCAGAAACACAATGCATTTCTTGTTTTACCGCCTGAAGATGTATTCCTTTTGCGTGAGGCTTCAGAATCTTTTCACAGGCTGAAATCTTTGGAACCATGATATGAAAATTATGGCATAGAATAGGAGCGTATATAAGCATACTTAAGGCATACACAGACGGTAACGTTGATCAGGATTAACGGCTCAATTGACCTGATCCAAATTGTGCATTAAAAGACGGCAGCAACGCGGATTAACTAGCCACATGATCATGGGTTCGAGGCCCATGGGCAGTAAAATTTGCATTAATTTTTTTATTCTGGCCGTTTTGGCCAGTGTTTTCATCGGAAATTCCGAATTTCTACCCTTTTAATTATACATATTATATTATTAATGAAATCCAACGCAATCAGGTCGAAATTGAACCCACTCAGCGCTACAATTCCTTGCTCATTTTTCGTTGAACAGGGTATCACTAGGGAAGCATCGTTAATTTGCATTGTCAGTGAAAAAATACCGGCGCATAGAAGTACCGAGAGCGCATTGGATTACCACAACTTGAAGCGTGTTCGCTTACGGGCAAGCGCACACTCAACACCTGTTCATAAATAGCAAACAACAATGCTAAGCCAAAGTCTGGCAAGTCGGCTATCCACTAGATTTTCTTAAGCATGTTTCGAATTTTGCATTTTGTTGTTTTTGTTTTAATTTTAGTATGTATCTACATCCATTACCACTTTATTCAAATGGTCCGCTGACAAGATAAATACCAACTAGCATTTGAGATTAGAGCAGCGCAAACGCAGCAACATTTCACTGTGAAAATTCAAAATCCAAAGCTATGACTGAATTGGTGTGCGCATGCGCATGACACACACTTCTCATAAGCTAGCATCTATGCAATCACACCTTAGTTCGTGGCTATGTGGCTATTGTATAACATGCCGGCACAACCGGCATTCGCTCTGTGCAACAAGCGGCATGCATAATGACAAGAAGCAAACCAACCGAACCATTTGCAATGGCTGGATACTCGCATAATAAATTCAACAACGCACATTCGCTGCCCGAAGGCTGTCAGAAAAGTTTCCATTTCTCTGTTTTCATATATATAAATTCTACAACTCCACTTTATTACGACGATTGTGCTGTATGGTGTGATCTTGCTTTAATTTATTATTTAATTATAATTGCCAGCATAAAAGTTGCAAAAAAAAGTGAATGGGCATTTCGCATCGCAAAACAAGAATAATTAAATTGTCGTCGTCTCGGCGAGTATGTAAATACATATGTACATACCTACTTCAGTTGCATTCATAAGCGCGTTATGACCTTAGCTATAAGCGCGAAAAAAACTCGATATTATTGAGCAAATTTCCATGCCCCACCTTATCGGCAAGAGTCACACAGTCGCAGCGATTGTGGTTGTTATTGGAGACAAACAGGATGCTGCCAGTCCTTGTATAGCCTTGTGTTCGTGGTAATTGCCAGATTTTCGAGTGTGACGCATAGGTAAAAAAACCCACCGTATCTGATTCTTTGCTTCCCCGCCTCCATAGCTACAAGGGTATTCATTTTATTTTATGTCACACACACATCCGCATGTATGTACATACATGATGACGATTAATGAGCGGTAACATTAATTATCCTAAATGTGCCAACACTCGATTATTTTAATCACTTCGAAAATTATATATATTATTGACGCATTGAAATCAATAAGTAATATTTTAATAAATTTCGAAGCATTTCTTGGCGTATACGGAAGTGAATTACATAGCAGGAGATGCGCCAACTAAAAAGAAGCAATTTATTTGTATGAAAGCGAGCAATAACTGGAAGGTGTTGCGGAATATTTCGCATTGTTCTCGGCAGGAAAAGTGGTGGAGTTACACGCATTCATGAACAAATTCATACATACATATATACATATGAGACTGTGTGTGTGCGCGCGATTTAAATACCTGTCTATACTTATAAAGATATCGTCAGAAGCGTTGGCACTTTTAGTACGTGCTCGAATTTTTTCTATTAAATCTTTTAGAAGCCAAACAAATGCCGCTGAGGCAATTGTGTTTAAACAATTAAAATATTGTGATTAAAATTGTTCATCACATTACAAAGCTTAATGTACGAGACCCATAAAAATCTAAGCTAATTGAAAATGTTTATAGATGTCACTCCGAATTGTTGTTAAATATGTACTTATGTATATGTGTAAGTATGTATGTATATACATACATAGTATGCATACATATAGAAAGTTAACGAACACTTTTTACTGTATAAACACTTATATCACTTAACAGTAAATTAAAAAATAAATAAAAAATTAAAAAAATAAAGGGAGTGCCCCCGGGGCTATTCTACGGCATTAGAACTTCTTTCGATTAATTTCTAGCTGCAGAAATTTGTATTACACTTAATATTGGTTTGAGTGTCGGTATTAGTATTCTTCTTCTTCGCCTTCGATTTCGTATTTCTTTCGACTAAGAATTCAACTTCATATTCGTTTAGGTATTCGTCTTCAGTTTTATATTACCCTTCGTAATCGACTTCGTTTTCGCGTATTTTTCTTCGTATTAGTATTCGACTTGGTATGCGTCTTCGTATTTGTATCGACTTCGTATTCTACTTAGTGTTTGTCTTGATCATCATATTCGACCTCGTATTTGTCTTTGCCTTCGTTTTGCCGTGTTTTCTTGAAATTTGCCTTCGTCTTCGCGTACGTAGTCGCGTTCGTCTTAGTCCCCTTTCAGACACTTCAAGTCTGCTCGTTCGTTGGCGAGGGAGGTTTTGGCCTTCAAATTCGTCTTAATTTTTGTTTTCGCATTCCTCTTAATTTTCGCATTCCTCTTCGTATAGTTCTTTGTTTTCGTCTACGTATTTTTCTTAGCCTTGGCCTTTGTTTTATGCTTAGTCTTTATCTAAACCCCTGAGACAATTTATTCTCAATATTATTGAAGGCGGAAATACAGAAATAAGAAACGTCATCGCAAGTGGCACACAATTTCTGTAACAATTTCTTAATTATTACCTCACTCCAAAAATCGTTCCAATATCTGAATAAGAAAAAATTATTTGGCGCTCACATTTTTGTTAAATATTTCGTCGAACTTCATTTCTGATCTGCGAATTCCTATCAGGTGGTGTTATCAGAACAGCTGATTAGACTTGGCTTGGTATACAAATGTCAGAATTTGAGTGAAGGCTTTTGTGTTATTTTTTTCTCTCTATTCCTAGAGAGAAGAGTAGCTGAAATTTGACATTTGTGTTGCAAAAGCAAAATCAAAACACATATATTTTTTTGTACTATCGCTACCACCTTATACTGTGGTCTTTGAAGAGTATCTCGAACAAACGGAGAAACCTACTGTTTTAAGAGGAGCTTCTACAGGATAGACATAGCCCCGAAGGCTTGCCACTGTCTGCCGAGAAATGACCACTACAGATACTCAGTATGTTACATGGTAACATTCCTCTCGTCAACTACTCTCTGTCGGTGGACTACTACGAATAATTAGTCTCAATTGGGCTGTATAATTTCGTTTGACGGAACGCAGACACTCCCGTCAATTTTCATAAAAATGGGAACAAAAGCATTATCCTTTGAGAAAAAAAATCTCCACTCAAACCAAGGACTCACTTGGAAGCTCTGCTTGTTCAAATTTAACGGAACTAGGAATTCGCTTAATTTCGTTGTGGTGGCACAGTCACGAAAAATGGAGAACGTTCTGCAAGCGGTATTGAGAGAACTTCACCCTAACAATCACAACCGGTCAGCAGTCGCATTTTCACCAAATGTTGGCTTGAAAGCGGCACCCCTAAAAAAGTGTCATGTAAATTCATAAAAATGGAGGTTAGAGAGTTAAAATGTTCTATGAATTTTACTTAGGTTGATCAATGATGAAAGATGATCGAGAAATCATGTATGTACTCGTATAAATCGATTTCAAATTACAATTTTTGAGAAATATAGAAAAACCATAACCCCCTCCTTCTTTAGAGGCTACACCAACGAAAATGCAGTACTGCACTTTTCTTGCATTTTTTAATTTAGTTTTTTTCTTACCCAACTCAGGCCGTTGTAATGTTAATTGTGGTGAAGAAGCGCGCATCAATTAGCGCCTCAATTTCTTTGTATGTACCCACTGATTATCACTGCAATTGCATGGATACATTGGTGTACAACATATATATGTACATATGTACGTATGTACGTATTTGTCTGCATGCTGATTTAACCATTTGCGCGGCTGACCGCACACACAACTAACTGCCGCGTCATTTATCTTTTTTCCGCGCCAATACGAATTACATATTGCAAGCGAGTACAAAAGCATAGCGTTAAATAGGCATTATATGAGACATGTAATTGTGTACTTATACACCTCTACGTACATATGTACGTATGTATGTATGTATGTACAAGCATATTTGCATACAATTGTGCGAATAAAGGGAACAAAGACTGGCTTGGTGGCGCGCATAATTACAATATCGCACTAATTTGCCTTTGACAGTTTTGTTTAGTGACACTGCACTTTGTTGTTGTTGTTGTCGATCACTTGCCTTGTCATTGTTTGGAGGCGTTACTGTCACGGATCGCAAGAAAAACAACATTACGAGTTGGATTTTGCAGACACTCCTTCAGCTGGACCATAATGATAATGTAGAATTATACGGAAATGTTGTTGTTCTTTGCAAAAATTATTTACAATACTTTAATAGTTTATTTAGTTGCTTAAAAGCAGCAGTATTCTTCAAATGCACTGGGAAAGGATGGACCCTGGTTCCGGGACGTTTAAATCCGGGCCGGGCCGCAGGAAAGATTTCATCGGGCGGTGGGCTTTGCACCACGATTCTTTATTCTTTATCTTTATTTTTTTTTTTCAAATCTCGAGAGTTTTATCGTGATTTCGTTTCTTTCAAAAAATGTTGCACTTCCACGGTGCAAAATGTGTTTGATGGTACACTCAAATCTGTCAGAGGGCATGATTTTGCCTTCTTGTCCTAGTACTCGCATTTCATAATATCTTCTTTTTAAGCAACCATCTCCCCTGACAAAGCTTCAAAAGTCCTTTTTTACCGTACAAGAATGTGGCATTTTAAGAAATGAAAAGAAAATTTTCTTACCGTTTGCCTTTATTTTAGAATCGATCACGAAAAGACAAATCGGCAATTTAGAGGCTAAAATTGTTTGTTGAAAAGAAAACACCATTAGACAAAATATATATTTCACTAACTACACATACATTAGTAGATATCAAGATAATTTACTTGGTGTACAAGAATATAACAGTTGAACTAAAATTTCGTATTTTTTGGTATATGCCTTTGGTTAAGTAAAATGTATTGTCAACAAAAAAATAATAAAAATATGCGCCGGTAATAAAATTTTTCAACAGGTACCTAGCGTTCCTGTTTTTGTAAATATAATTTTTAAATTTTTCGTAATGTTTGGTAAGATTCAGAATAGGTATGTTAATAGAACAAAATAACGTCATATTCGTACGTGAAGAAGTTGGAAAAAAAAACTTTGGACTTTGCGATCAGCAAACATTGAGATGACGGATTCAAAATTAATGGTACGATTCAGAAATGATTCCGATGCCAAAGTTCTCCAAGTCTATCGTGGTTCATCGCAGAGCTTATCAAGAATACGATAATGCTTTGTATAATCGAATAATGAATCAATCTTCAGTTTATGCAAATTGTTTAAGAGTTGCAACAAATGTTGCAAAATGTTGGTAAATGTATAATTTCTTCGATAAAATCGACAGAATCGAATCGAGGAATCTGCTTGCTTTTGCAGGGTATCTTGGTTCAACGCAAGATATTTAAAAAAATATGAATGTTAATTCAAGTATCTAGAAAGGATCAAATCGTCTCGTCATGTTTCTAATAAAGCAGTCAGCATATCGTAGTAGAACTCTTGCTTTTATAATCCATTGTGTTTTTTTTTTCTTATGCCCCTTTTATTGGAACAAATCTACGGAACGGTCTTTTTCTGCGCCGATTCTACACTCTTGCAGAATCAAACTCTTTATGTTGGCAGCTTACATATCAATCGTAGCACCTCTGACTTTAAAAAATGATTTTCTAACCAGATACCAGAATATACATTCTTACCATTCTTCATTTCTGGATTCTAGATTAATGCATACATTTTTTGCTGGGTGGTAATTCTGTGTAATCCCACCATAGGCGTTGCATTTACCGCAGCTATGAATTGCCATCCACATCCACCTCAGACATGCGAAAAGTACTATAATGATGTCTCTGTATTTAATAAATATTAGTCTTCTCAGAAATTTTCTTGATTGGTTCTTCTAAATATAGATAAAAAGATCTGAATAGGAGTAATCTAATCTATAAGATCAGAGCTAGGAGTTTTTTTTCACGTAAATATGTGCGGCTCTTCATTTGGCTTGGGAAAGTTGAGTAATCCTTTCGTTTTGTGGTGCAGGGGGGAAACTTGCATGATTGCCTTCTAAGGCTTCTAAAGGCTCTAGCTCGAAGGTTTCCAAAAAAAAAAATTATAATCGCTCAATTAGTATGGGCTCTTGTACCCATTATGCGATGTCTGCAGTGCATTATAGGCAAGTTATCTAAAAACGCTACTAAGTGGAGCTCATTTTGAGTATCTAAGTGGAATATACTCATAGCTCCTCACTTCGAATAAAGATAAGCCGTCAAGTTTAAAGAAGCCGCAGCAAAAAATCGAAAATCACTTGCAAATCGAGAGCTTATATTCAATACCCTCTATCTGCAATTTTCACAAAAACTTCGATATATGTAGTATACTCCAATTATTTACATTTGTGTACAACTAACTATGTGTATGTAAATATGTACACACATACGAATACTCGATTTTGCTTAGGTTTTGAATTAGATTTTGTTTCCAACTAACTTGGTAGCAGCCCACTAGTAGAATGTAAAGTATATATTTCAGCTTGCCCTAAATGCTTATTAGCCATATCGTATTAACCAGTCACTCATAACAATAACTTTACAAATACATATCGCACATACATACATATGTATGTATTTACATCTGTACATACAACATTTATTCGCTTGCGCCCGCCAAGCGAACCTCCCAATGACTTTTGATGGCAAAGAGGCGGAAAATACGCTACTGCAAAAGTTTAGTTTACTGTCTTGAGTAAAGGCGTAGGCTGGCCGAACGACATGGGGCAAATGCGAATACACTTTGTTAGCTCATACATTAGGGGGCCCATCGAAAATGCTTTTTTGGAAATTTCAAGACCCTACCCCCTTGTTTTATTCGTTTTTATGAGAAATATTATTGCCTGTTTTTATAGATTTTTTTAAGATCATTTCGAGGTCGCGACCTGTCGATTTATGTCAGAAAATAGGATTTTGTAGATTTATCTGTTTTTGAATGATTGTTTTTGATTCGATTTCAAAGATTGAATATGAGCTTAGGCTTCTTAAGCGCCATATTGAAAATTTATTAAATTGGCCAAAATATACTCCTCCTAAAATAAAGCTAGCCTTGAGTTTTTTGAAATTACCGTTACGTTGGTGGAGCCCGTGGCGCTTAAGAAGCCTGAGCGCAATGTGTTTACCAAATTTGGTTGAGATCGGTCGAGTAGTTTTTGAGATACGCATATATCATATAAGTGGGCGGTGCCACCCCCATTTTCCTAAAATTTGTTGAAACCCCACTTTTTTGCTAAAGAGTGATTGTATACATATATCAATTTTTAATAAATATTGATGAACTCTTTAGCCACAATGTTCAAAAAATCTGAAATTCTGGCACATATAAATTATAGGCCGTATTTAAGAAAAGTCGCCTAAATTCGAAATTTTTTATGCGACGCAATAAACGAGGCGACCTCTAAATTACCTTTAAAAAAGCTATAAAAATAAGCAATAATATTTCTCATAAAAACGAATAAAACTAGAGGGTAGGGTGTTGAAATTTCCAAAAAAAAGCATTTTCGATGGGCACCCTATTATACATACATACACATGTAGTATGTACATTATAAATACAGTGGCAAAAGGCAAATAATTTGGTTAGTTTTAGTGCCTGAGCCGAGACTTAAGGTAGCCAAATGTCACTCCTTTTACCATTCAATAGCACTGTTTATGCAAAAATATTTCAATACTTTCAAAGCTCACTGTAAACGATCGCCCGTACTGTATTTATATGCGTATCATAAATCTGGGAGTATTGCAAATGCGCCGAAATAAATGGCAGCTTTATGGTAAGCCAGTGAGGAAAGCCCACTGGATGAACGGTAATACTCGTAGCACAACAAAGCCACAAATAGTAAAATTGTTGAATGTTCGCTGCCACGCGCCAGTAGTGCATCCAATGCACCTAGTTAAGCGTATCCACATACATATACATATATACATACATATGCGTAAAATATGTATTTTTGGGTATTTTAGTTTATGGCCGCTTTACCAGCAGCAGGCGGGTTAATCTGACAAAGCCGTAGAAACTAACCAACTTTGCCTTAACGTAGCGATGTGTTTAAATATGTATGTATGTATGTATGTATGTATGGGTTTTGCAAAGCCCAAAGGTTTATTTCGTTTTCATTTTCATTTTTTTTTTTTTTTGTTATTAAATTTATTAACGGCTGCTTAACTGGAATATGACTCGAAATTCGGCTGTATGAATGGTGTGGCACTGTGGAATTCCCTTGACCTTGAAGATGTTGTTGTCTACTCATTTTCGGTTCGGTTCGGTTTTATTGACCATTTTTAAATACAAATTTTGCGCAACTTTCACTGCTCTACAAGCTGCGCCGCAGAGCCAGATGACCGGCTGCGGTGTTGTTGTTGGGCCGATTGCTGAACTGACCACGTTAACGCTTGACTCTTGTGATCTGCAACAAAAAATAGCAGCAAAAGTACAAAAAAAAAAAAAATGCGTCAGCAACAGCGAGCGGCGTTAGCGCAACCGTTTAACGACAATGGCAACAACAACAACCACATTGTATCTCATTTCGTTGTAATGTTTAAGCAAAGAGGTGAAACATGCAAATAACAGCCAGCCAGCAACGCTTTTGCAAATTCAAGGTCATCACTGACCGTGCGCCGATTATTTTATCTTTATACTTTATTTTATTTTTTTTTTTTTTTGTTGCCACCGCTGGACCGGCTGCTTAAGCGGTGCGAGGAAGATAATTATAACTTTTGTGACATAGTTTATTGCTGGTTGCTGGTTATTGGTCTTTTCGCTTATAACTTTGGCCGGCCGATTGAACTTTGGCGCTTTAACATAGACATTTTTCTTACTTCTGCATATTTATTAAGTGTGCTTTAATGTATTTACATATATAACTACATATTCATGTATGTCTGTATGGATGGATGCGTATTCGCATACGATTTCTGCAAGCATCAATAGCATCTCATTACTTTTTGAATTCAAATCTAATTTGTTTTAATTAATTTAAATATGCATCCATATTCTAATTTGCCTCTACATAAGATTGTTTGGTTTTTATTTGAAAAATTATGATGCCAAGTCGAAGAATGTTGTATTTGTATACGTTTAATTACAACAGGGCCATAGATCTGGCGTAGAATAGCTCTCTCTCGTTAGCCCTCATGGCCTTCTTATCTTTGTTTGACATCGTCCAAGCTTCTGCATTCCATACAAGAAAATTTATACAGCGTGATTTTTGTTTGTCGAGAGACTGAGCTCTGCTTTTAAATTACCTAATGTGACACACTGTACGAGCTTGGACATAGTTAAGTCCATAAAAATACAATACTGCGCTTGTTTCGGCATGCTGTACGCATGTATCTATTAGGAGATTCCGGTGAAAAATCCTTAGATTCGGCACCCGTCGATGGACAACGAAAGAAAGGGTGCCCTAGACCATAGGCGAATTAGTTCTTTTCGCGCCGCCAAAAGCACTGTGAAGATGTGGTCAATGGTGGATATTTTCACCACAGTATCGTTAAGCTGCCTAAAATATCGCGGTAGTTGATGCCCTAGCCCTTTTTTATCAATCTGAATGTACACTTGTGGTTCCAATTAGACCATGGGGCTTACCCGCTCTTCGTCGCTGGCCTCATCGCTGGCCTCATCGCTGGCTTAGTCACTTTTTTCGTCTTGGTTGAGTAGAGGGCAATTCAAAACCAGGATTTTCAGGCTTCACTCGAGCCTGCCAACTCCTCACGCTCTTCAGTCACCTCTTTTGGGTTTTTGTCAAATTTCGTCATTATAATTCTTTTCATGTGGCGCCAATTGGGCGATTTTAAACATCACTCAAGTAAAATACTAATCTTGGAGATGAATTACTGCAAGCAGGCATTTCTTCAAATGCTCTTTACTTACCTTATGGACATGTAAATGTTGTGCCATTGATTATAAATATACAGTGGTAAGCAAAACTGAGTGCATCGTAATTTTTGTTAAATAATTTCAAGGTTTTTAAAGTTGAATTTGTTTTTGTGTTTTTTTTTATGAAAGTAACCATATGAATCAAATTTTTAAACTTTATACAGAACTTAGAAAAATTCAACTTACTGTTTACCACTGTATTTGTATAAATATCCCAGTCACCGAAAATGACCGCCAAGAACGCCGTTTTTTTATTTTGACAACTTTGGGCAATCGTTTTTTTCATTAAAGAATAATCGATATAGTATGGCTTAAATTTTTTTTGGTCAAATTTAATCGTTAATTTTTGATTTTTTTTCAATGAAAAATAATCGTTTTTTAATTTTTTTCGATAATCTATGACCGTTTATGACCGTTTTAAAACTTTTATGATCTACAAAATTTAATCTGAAAACAACGGTACGATCATAATGTAAAAATAAAATTCATACTGTAAAAATTATTCATGATCGAAAATATATGTATATATCATAAAATAAAGGTTAAATTTGATCGGAAAACAGAGATGCAGTATTAAAGGTAATAACCGTTACCATCCCTAAAATATGCATACATGCATATGTATGTACTATAATCGTATATGTATGTATGTATATTTCCGAGTTCTCGGTTACTCTACTTTGCAAAAATTCTCTTTACATAAATTGAAGTGAACACTTTCACCAGAATGCTTATGCTTATGTGCACAGAATGTTCCATATAATCGACTAAAATGCAAAGTTTGCAATTTTTACACTTTTCCAAAGTTAATTTTTTTCGATAACACATATGAAAATATGTACGTAATGCTGACTTAACAAATTATGGGCCTCAAAGAATACAAAAACGAACAGAAATAAAAAGTGCAGTAGCAAGTGAAAAATTTCGAAAATTTCCATATACTATGTAGCATATTCGCATAAACACAAACAATTGAGCAAGTGAGCAATAAAGCCAATGCACAGTTAGCTCTAAGAATGAACCGAAGAAAGGCGACATTATGGTATTCACTCAACAACTTCACACGTTGAAAAATTGAAGTGGCTTTGAATCAATTTCTAAATGAAAGTTGAAGCTGTGCGCGCAAGGCTTGAAAGTACCGAGTGAAGTTCAACAATCAACTTCATTACACAAAATCATACGCGTGCTGGGATATGAAAAAAAAAATCATAATTGCAACTAAAAACTTTGCGCTGTTACAGAAGCTCTTCACATATAGAAAGTGAAAAAAAAGTTAATAAATCAATCGGATTTTATACAATTGAGCGATTGAAGTGATTTAATTGAAATTTGTGTCACAATTATTTATAAGTTTACGTGTTTTAAGTAAAATAAAAATAATATAATTTAAACATTTTATTGTAAACTTCCTCTAGAAGCTGTGCTCATACGCTTTGCATGTTAAAAATATTTAGCTTACGTCTACATGCAAACAAATAACGGTGAAGTGGCATTGCATTTTCAAGCTGTACCTATAGCAATTGATCGGATTCTATTTGTGCATGCCTCCTCAATCACTGTGCATATTTTGCACATGCAATTGATGATTTCTTTCAAATATTGCAAAACGACTTGAAAAAAATTATAAACTCGTAGGTTAAAAAAAACGAAGTGTGCAATAGTGAGTGCTTCATGATTCTACGCGGCAATAAGACAGCGCATTTAAATGCGATGCGCTCACTGCTGAGCTATATTTGCAGTCTTTGCTCCAAGACCGCCGACGCAGCAGCACAACAAGAACAACCGAAACAACAACAAACAACAACAAACAAGCAACTTGGCAATTATTATAAAAATACAAATATTTGGGTGGACGTTATCACCTGTCAGAAATGTGAGGAGTCCTTTGTGCTCTATACGAATTTGCCCGCTAAGTTGGTACAGGTGAAAATTTGGTCATTGGGTAAGAAACGATGGAAGTTAATTGCAAAAATATTCAGTTAGAGCATGTTCGCTCACGAAAGAATAACTCAAGCTTTGTTTTTTATAAAAAGTGAAATACTTACTATACATAAGTTCTGACCTCAGTGTAAAAGATATGTAGATATGAAATGAAATCCATGTTCGGCATTGCCATCATTAATGTCAGTATCCTCACGCATGTTAAGGCTTATCTGGCTTAATAGTGCTTAAAGCTTAATCACAAATATGCATACATACCTACATATGTATGTATAACGACTTAAGAGTGCCATTTATACGCATAAATATATATGTACATATGTAACTCCATTCATTCTAAGCCTCATAATCAATTGATAGCTTAATTGTGGCAAATTTCGACACACTTCACTCGGCTCAAGGCTAAGAGGGGTAGTCCTTGTGGTGAGTTTTAATCAGCGGCACAGTTTATTCGATTACGCAATCAACAGGGCAATAAAGCATTGTATTACATACGTACGTGCATATCGAATCATGCATAAGCGCAGGTGTATGTACATACATACATATGCACGGATGTGTGCAAGTTCACAACGTCACGCCATTCACGTTTACTATATATTAAGCAGGAATTCCCAAAGTTCCCAACGGCAAAGCATCGCCCATCTTAGTAAAGTCAGCTTTTTATATGCATCTAAATATGTACATATGTACATTAGCTTGGGCCGAAAATCCGCTTTTTTAGTATTTCGATTGGTCATAGCAAAAATTAGGTTCATTACGCTCTAAAAAGAAAAATCTGTGTGAAATGTGAAAATTTTTGGTCAATATCCTAGGCTCGCCCAAGTCAGTCAAAGTTCAAGTACTAAAAAATTTGTTTCTTAGCTAACTTCGATTCTCTACAAAAAAGCTCCATATACCAAATTATGGAGGACTAATAATTTCGAAGATTATTGCAATTTTAGTAAAAAAAAATGTATTAATAAATTTATTAATTAATTTTTATTTTTTGAGCATATTGAACTTTAATGGACTTGGGCGAGCCTAGGATATTGACTAAAAAATTCCAAATTTCACACAGATTTTTTTAAGCATAATGAACCATATTAATTCTAAAAAAGCGGATTTTCGGCCCACGCTAATGTACATACATACATACGTATGTCAATATGTACACACATATGTATGTATGTACATATATTTTATTTTGCAGTACGTACTAGACACTTAAGTATTTACGAGTACACATTGCACTTACATTACAGATTTTGTTGCCTTCAATTAACACTTTCCGTTTATTGTCCAGATATGTATTTGCTATGAATGCACATAAGTGTACATATGTATGTGCAATCGACTTGTGACAACATCCGTTCACACTTAACTCAGCTAAAAGCTATAAACCAGGCGAATGTGAATCGGGAATGGACAGCTGGCGTTGTTGCGAATTTGATTGGGTCTCAAGTCGAATGCCGAACTTAACCCTCTGAACAGAGAGTTAGTTCCATTTCATTCATAAAATTACTTTAAGTAATCAAATCAAATTTTTTATAGATAATTTTATAATAAAGCTTTTGGCTTTGCTGCGCCTTCAGAAACTTCTCTGCTTTTCAAAATAGTGGACACTCTGTCCATACTTACATATATTCAGTAAGCAAAAGCACATAAAGTGCCATAAAAATATACCCATAAAGGGCCAACTGCCTTATAGCCTACTTTTACCACTTTTTGATAAATTTCATGAATATTCTGAACTTTGGGACTTCGAGGCACGTTTTTCCATTATCCGGTTATCGGTGTAGCTAGAAATCCCTTAAAACCATTTTAGTCGTTATTTGACAAAGAGACATTTTAATACTTAAGATATTACGACGCTTAGTGGGAATCCTCTAAGTCTTTCTTCAACACAATGATACAATTGTTTTGGCATATAGCAGAAATTAACATTTTTATGAAGTTACTCGTGAAAATAGTCAATAATTTAAATTTAGTTTTATTTCCGTTTTCCCCGATATTATAATTAAAAATTGGAAAAACTCACAACACATTATAAAAAATAAGTTTTAAACTTCGGTAAAGTGCAGGGTTCAAGTCAATGCATTACGTGGCATTACTTGTGGTCCCCCGGGCCCCGTTTGACAACTACGCATTTTTTGTAGGTGTCACCATTACGGGTTAACACAAGGCTTATCCATTGGTATGTGCAAAAAATTTTTAAGCACTCTTAGTATCTAACTATTGAAATATGCAAAAAAAACGAAGAAAATCAGTCAAGTAATGCTATTCAATTTATCAGTAAAATACGAAATTGTGTACATAAATTAATTAATTTTACATTTGGTTGCTTTGTTTAACCTATTGTTCATAATCTTTTTCTTTATTTAATTTCAGATAGACTAGCTGTGATAATTATTGGAATAGTAACATTAATTTTAGGAATAATGCTATCAACAATACCATGGCTTGATTATTTTATATTAAAGGTAAGTCAGCAGCTCAATATATAGATTAATATACATACATACATTCTTAAATATCGATGCCAGATCAAGTAAAAATTACATGTTTTTATAATCGCGTCACATTTTAAAAGAAAAAACCTTCGAAACTAAACAAATCCTCCTAAATCTTTATGAACATTAAAAACTTCAAAGAATTCTACATACATATGCATGTATATATGACCAACTCCCAAGAGTTGTTTTTTTTAACCGACTTCCAAAAAAGGATGAGGTTATCAGTTGGTCGGAATATTTTTTTTGTTTCTTTTTTTATGTATGTAAAAGGAGGCGGTTATCAATTCGTCGGAATATTTTTTTTTTTATTTAATTTTTATGTGGTATGCTACCGTTTAACTTTGGACCACGTTAACCGGTTCCTATAATACTTTTTTTTAAAGGAAAGTTGGTACCAAAGAGGTGGAAGAGAAATTAACGATACTTTTAAATTTTTATATGAGAATTGAAGTCGGTTTTGTTTTTTGCCTAAAAATTACTTGTGCAAGTGTTTGTGTGTTCAAAGAAATCTTATTAGCTTATAACTGAATTAAGTGTTTGCAACTCAATCGATCGTCATCTATTTTTTTTTGAATTTTAATTGTATACCAAATTAATCAACGTTTAATATCATTTGTCTTATTACATTTACTTATAGAATTTAAGGCTATGGAATGATACGTTAAGTTTTCATTACTGGCAGAGGCCTGGTGTCATACGATTAACTAAAGTCTATATATATAATGTCACAAATCCAGATGAATTCCTGAATGGGGAAAAGCCGAGCTTAACGGAAGTGGGGCCATTCGTTTATAGGTAAGTTAACTACATACATACATATATAGTATATTTCTCAATTTTAGAAAACCGCGTTTTAATTTAATCCTATTGTCATGGGCCTTATATGTAGCGCATATGCCAATTGGGAAATAATTACCTAAAACTGCTTTTTAATGGCATTAAAATAAATAGTACGTAGTATTTGGATATTTATTTTCCTTCTAACTACATATATGTATATGTAAATAATATTAAATTCGTTATGAGAAAACCATCTTCTATTTCAAGTCAAATATATATGTTGCTTTTTTTTTTGTTAATGACTAAATTTTGTTTCGGCTTCTGTCGTCACGCTTCTCTGCCCAAACCCACCAAGCCATTCAATTGAACCAATTGCCTGAGAATAAGCAAAGCTCAAATGCCGGTTTGTCAATTTGGGTAAATGGCCAATCCTCTCTACCTAAATATTTCTGCTTTTTAGAGTGCCAGTTATTAAAATGCAATTATAAGCGAAATGACTATTGCGATTATTTTTCTTTTACATACATACATATGTACATGCATGCATTTTTCGCTGACTTTCTGCTTTCCGCTGAAACTTTTTGAAAATTTTAACAAATAAAAATATGCTCAGCTTGCATTATTGAAGAAGTTAATAGCGCAGAAAGCACGAATCGTCACACTGCAACAACAAAATAAAATCGGGTTAATTAAAAGTGCAATGCATTTTGTAATAAATAAAATATTTCATACCTACTGGCATGTGCAAATGCAATTGTTTACTACAAATAAATAAGTACTATTTTGCAAGAATTGTTTTCGTGCCAACTAAATACGCTTAAGAGCGAATCAAGTAAAAGTAAAATTTCATTTAATGCCTCTGTCAATGTCTTTTTCTTAACCTATAAAAAATCATATTAGGGCAATTCATATAAATGCATAAATGACTCGTAACCACGTAAATCTCGTAAACTTTACAAAATAATAAAGCACTGATGTCAATGCATGTAGGCCCTTTGTCATCCGAGCTCATTTGACATGGAAGAAATTTATAGCTTTTAAATTAAAGCGTAAAAGCCCTGGAATAAAGCTTAAATTCAATTCTAGGATATAATCGCTATTTTAAGCGTGATCATGATTATCGAGCAGTCTTAGTATAGACAGGCGGCAATATTAATCCGGATTCACGACGCATTTGATCTGATCTGTTTTGTTTTAAATATATATACACTTAAAAAAAAAGCATCACTATTGGTTTAATAAGCGTTGTGTTAAAATGAAACTTTAATTAATAATACAAAAAGTATATTGAAAAATTTTGGACTTGCGTTTTGGTTATTAATTTGATGAGAAAAAACACAAATTTTACCCTTCACCATATCAAATTGAGACCTGCATAGTAATTTTTGTTTCAATTAACAACGGAAATTTGTTCAGTGTAAGAACGAAAAATATCATTTAGATAAGATGATTAATGAGGAGAAATAGATACTCGAGAGTTTCACGTTGATGGCTAAATAGCATCGTCCTGATGACAACTTTTTTTTTTTGTGTATGCACAGTCAGTCAATAAAGTTTAGGTACAGAGATTTTTTCGCAATACGGGTAACTATTTTTTTTTTAATTTTTTTTTCCGCTATTTTTTTATAAAAAATATAGTTGATTCTACAACAAAAACCGCAAACCTTGTGCAAAATTTAAGAAGTTCTGCGAATTTTCATCCGAAAATTGCACGTTTTATTTACACTCTTTAGAAAAAAGTTGAGTATGCAGTTTTTTAGCTTTTTGGCAAATTTGTTCATAGAAGGTGTCGCTTATTTTCTCCATATCAAATAATTTTCAATCATTTTTTTATATGTTTTTTTGTTATTTTATGGCCTTATAACAATTATATTCAACAATTTTTATGAGCTTGAGGCCGTTTTAAGTGAAAACTTATTGTGGAAAAATATGTATTAAAAAATTTGGATGATAAAGCGATAAACCATTCTGCTTTATTATAATAATTGCATCAATATTATTCTATTCTCAACTGAAACATTATTTTATAGCCACTTTGCCATTAAAAATCAGGCAAGTAAAATTTTTGGTATGGAAAGCACCTCTGTTGCAAGCAAATAATTGCCAAAGTATTTTCCAACTTATTCTGAGGCACAACAAATTTGACAAAAAAAAAATACGGCCTTAACTTTGCAAGATTAGACTTAAATGAGTCATGCCTGCCGCCACTCGTTAGCCGTCCTATTGCTACCCATTGAACTCCAATTAACTTTCCAAGGTCATTCCGGCCCTACAGAAATTAGGCACGCCTTATTAAGCGGCAATAAATTGTTTCATTTGTGAATACAAAATTTTTAATATAAATAAAGCGTTAAATCGATAATAGGTTAAAAATTATTTTTAATTGTTGTTGAAAACATAACTACATACATCAATAAATTTTAATCAAAAAAATAAAGCTGTGAAAGCCAATAAATGATGAATAGTATTTTAAGTGGACAGGAAAAGAGACTTACAACAACTATTGGAAATTCAGACATATATTAATGTAAATAAATATGTGTTTGTTAAAAATATGTTCTAAGAGTAAAAATCTTATTTGTGTACATAAAACAACCTAGGTCGTTCTTTTGTCATAAGACTAGTTTACTGTAGCTGGCATGCCCACATCCGCCACACCACATCCGTCACAAATCGGAAGAGCGCCTCACTTGCCATTCAGACATATCGACTAGTGACTTTCATTTTGAATTTCCGCAGGTATTAGCTTTCTATTTGGTGTACAGTTGCTACCGTTATCCGGTCAGTTATGACAGTTATGTACAATAAGCAATTATTTTTTAAATGATTGACGTCCTTAATTGTGTACTTTGGTAAGAGTTTTCTATCGCTTTTCTAGATACTTATCTACATACATAGATATGTGTATATGTGCGTTTATTTTAATTGATGTTTTTTTACAATCCACAATTGCGGCTGTTTAGATCTGGTATGATTAGACAATTAAGATATTATCATTAAATGATTTATTAAGTAACTAATTTGTTTACGGAAAGAAATCTTAATTTACAAGGTTTTTCAAATGCTTTTTTATTTTGAATAAAATTTACTCAAAAAAAAAAAGTTATATGAAATGTCTGTGCGTAAGTAAATCACCTCAATGGAACAAAGTTCAGCAAATTCAAACGTGAAAAGTTCCCCTTTGCCATAATTGCTAATGGAAATAATATATTCATCTATACATATATAATATCAGAGCAGTTTAAATAGTGAATACAAAATGATAATTCAAGCGATTCGTGCGTTTAACGTAGACGTAAAATCACATTTATTTTTTTTAATTGAAGCCACTTATGCCATACTGTTAGCAATAAAGTGAGTTATTAAATTTTTATTCGTCTAACTCATATTTATACTACATACGTTTTAGAATTGAACCATATCAAGTGGATTAAAACGTTTACTACCCCAGCAATGTTTTTATTTATTTATATATTTTTATTCGTTGAAAACTTAATTTGTTGCGCTAAAAGTTAAAACGATTTGTTATAAAAATTTTGTAGTTGTTCTCTTCTTTCCCGTTCGCATGGGCGAGGTTCAGATTTGAGTAATACAATTATGAAAACTCTGATAACCTCAGTATCAACATCCAACAAGCGGCAACAAAAGCTTTTATTTGGGATATACATACATACACACATACATACATAAATATGTTATACGCGTGTTTTTAAAATTAGAACAAATGCCCTGCAGGGAAAGCTACTAGTTGTGAACTAGAATTCTACCAGTTTACGTTTCAGCCCAACTCGTTTTCTCGTTACATCCCTTTTCATGTTAGCGACTGGTATTTTTAACATGGCGATTTCCTGCGATATGTCAAATATCAGGCTATGCATCAGCATCTACTAGCAGAAATACTAGTAGCATCATACCAGTTGATGAGATAGTCTGCCAGCTCATCCCCCGTGAAAAGCATAAGTCTGCCACTTTGCTCGCGACCACAGTTTTCACGCGATGCCACACCCGACATTTGTAAGAAAAGCGATTAATTGCGTTTTATTTTTGGCTTTGGCAATTCAAAGCAGATGTCGATGAATGCTTAAGTTCTTTGAAATTGTCGAACTGGTAGGCCATCGCTTTAGCATATACTAGTTAATGAACTGGTATTTTTGTTAACTGGTTTGGCTTTTCACTGCAGGGTACACACATTGGTGAAAGTGTATGTACGAATATTTGGCAATAACGTTTCGGTCTCTTGGTCGAGCTTCTTATGCAAAATTTAGTGTGCTTCATGATTTTTTCACACAAATCAAGGATCTTAAAGCTTTGCGCCTCTAAAGCGACCTGCGCTTAAATAATCGTACTGATCAAATTGCATACCCAAAGCATCGTTATCCTCAAATCGAGGTGAATCATATCATTATTTAGTTGAACGACTTATGCTACTAAAAAATTGGTCTTGTGAACTCCCCTCTGTTCACTTGGATCTCCTCACCCTCACGTTACTAAAGTGTCAGTAAAAACCTTGAGACATAAATATTGCGTACACTTTTTGTAACATTAAAAAGGTAAACACGTAAAATATTTTACAGGCGGCACTAAAAGTATTTAACCACAGGTATATGGGTAACTTATTTCATTTGTCGGCATAATGGGGCGGTTACACTGGCGGTAAGTCACAACATCAAATATTTTTATGATGCGGTAGCGCCTAAACGATGAATGAAAAGTGACGTCGCACTTGAAACGTCAAAGACAGAAAAAAAGGAACAAAAAAGAAATAAGACGAAAACCGCAGCCAAGTACCAGCGACACAAAAACAAACAATAAATATGTATATGTATGACTGTCAGACAAAACGAGCAGAGAGATAGTTTAGATGACAAATGCACAAAAACACAGACAAAAACGCTGACAAAAGCTGACAATAGGCGAGTGTAAACAATAATAAATACATATTTGAATATAAAAATGCGTGATAAGATTTAATTTACACTTACCTCTACACAAGACAACCACAGCAAAAACAACAACAAATACAACGGAACGGCAACGGAACTAAACAGATCTTTGCTGTTCAAAGCAATTGTAAATATGGGAATTTCCGCACCGCACCTTTGAGCCTAAGCATCGCATCAGCGTGCATGGTGAATGAAGTCTGTTGCTGTTTAGTGGTGAACTTGACATTCAACTTATTGTGTGATGAACCACACAGTACCTGTGAATAAATAGTGGGTTAACGGCTTTGATGCATTGAATTAGGCAAACACTGCCATCGGCGATTGCACAAATCAAGTCACAAACATTGAGTGACTTACCTTGACTTTGGCAGCACTTGCGCATTGTGTTGTAGTTTTGATGTACATACATTCATACAAACAAATGTATGCTACTATTATAGCACAAGGTACAAATTTTTCATGTTTGAAGCGGGTCAGTCTCGACCCTAAGTTTTTCTGGAAAGTAGATATTGCAGAGCGGAGAAGGAAGAAGGAAAGCGCTCAATGCACTCCACGCCTGCAAGAGTACAATTGGAAAGGACTGGGGGCTATGGCCGCAGATAATGTAATGGGTATAGCTGTCGCTGTGATGTAGTGGTTAACAGTGCGCGCTACCATTCGGCAGGGTCTGGGTTCAAGCCCGGGTCAACTCAACATTTGAGATAAAAATATGGAAAAATGTAGGTTCGAACGCTGCCATAATGGCCTACAAGGAAAAAGTAGTTCCATTATAAAATCATTATATAAAAACCCCTCAAAAACTTGGATGAAAAATTAACCTTCGGAATATAATTAATACTTTGCTGGCTAACTCGAAGAAAAAAATTTTGGTATTTGATTTATGCACTTTCCTTGTCGATTTTCGACAGAATAATGTAAATTTGTTGTCAAAAGCTGACTAAGAAATCTTCTGGATGCTTATTTTTTAAATTGCAAAGTTGTTGCATCTAAATTTTCAAATTTAAAGTGAAATTTTTTTTATCGCATTCCCTTCCATACAAAGTAAATTCGAAATTATTTTTCTATCAAACGAGTAGTTTTCATTTGACTCACGAACTATGTGTCCTCAAAAGCATGATAAAAATATAGTAAGGTAGAACCGCTGAGAGTCTCTTTTAAAATTCTTGACGTTTCCAAACAATTTAATTTTTAAATTTACTCACAAACTCACACACACATTTTCATTTTCAATCTCAAGCAACAACAATTTCGAACCATTTAAATTTTTTATTTTCACTTTTATATGATTTTAAAATGTTGGCAAACTTCAAAAAAAAAATCATGGCCGACAAATTGAGAGAACGGTTCTACCTTGCTATGTTTTTATCATGCTCAAAAGTTACTTTTCCCACCCGTCACAAAATATTGTCTCAACCGTCGCAAGCTAGAAGTGGTTTTTTTTTTATTTTCAAGCATAAAAATGCCATCAAAGCATAAAATCGAGCATTAACTACATATGAGAATGGCGCTATGAATGAAATATTTATAGTTTGTCTAAAATTGAGGAACGAATCCATAAACTCAGAGAGGCGGGTGTCATCGTTGTCCCACCCATCGCTGTTGGAAAAGGCCAAATTCTGAAAAATATGATTAAAAATCTAAAAATTTAGACGCAACTTTGCATTTGAAAAATGAGCATCTAAAAGATTTTTTAGTCAACTTTTGACAACAAATTTGAATATCTCGGTTGATTTTTTGTTGGCGCTGGCCAGCAGAGTATTCATTTTTTTTTTAAGCTCATTTTTCAGTAAATTTTTTCGGGGGTTTGAATATAATGATTTTTTGATGACGCTATTTTCTCTCGTAGGTCAGCTTTTTAACTCATATTGTTCCATATTTTTATCTTTTTCCTATCGAGATATTTACGGTTTTGTCCATCGACACTCCCAAGTCGAAAACTATGCGGCGATAGGCCTGTTCTTTCCTATAACGTGTCGCTGTGGTGGGCTAAAGTGCCTTAGATTTGGGCCATCTAAAAGTCTGCCTATAAGTGGCAGGAGCCAAACTTCGATTCTGAACAAAGTCGGGGTAGAGTACAGAAGTTACGATTAACAAATAACGATTGTTACCTTTAGCCGCAATTTCGAAATCTACTTTCCCGACAGAAGTTACTGGGAATTTGGTATCGTTCTAAGTGATTACGAGATCCCGTTCTTTAAATATGGCTCCAGAATAGACACTGGGACAGGAACTTAGCTGCAGCATATATTTGGCTGAGATATTTGCAATTGACATGGCGACGAGGCTAGTAAGCGTAACTGGCCCAGCTCGATTAAAACTCGCCTTCCTTGGGTAGGTAACTAAATCGGTATACTACCTTCAAGAAACCCGACAATCCATATAATCTCTTCGCCAGCATATAGTTTAATCTTCACTGGGTCCCTTGAAAAAGTGGCATTACGGAAAGCGAGGATCGACAACGAACTAGCGGTACTCCTAAATTTTTTTATGACCATCGATGTTGGTTGTGTTTTTTGATTAAAAATCGCTTGTTAATAATCCTATGCTATGCAAACAATAACTGTGTTTTCTATTTCTTCTTTCATAATTAAATTACAGAGAAGACATGCAGAAGGTGAATGTACATTTCTACGATAATCAAACAGTGTCATATCAGCACAAGAAAATTCTACAATTCGTTCCCGAATTGAGCATAGACAAGAATACTCCGATAGTCACACCTAATATTCCTTTATTGGTTAGTTAAATAATACATTTTCTAAATACATGCAATCGCTTACCTCGTTCTTCATCCGCAGACTCTTACTAGTCTCAGTCCAAAACTTGGTTACCTGCTCTCAAAGACCATTTCTGTGGTGCTAACAGCAGCCAAGTTCAAGCCTTTCATCAATGTGACCGCCGATCAGTTGGTATTTGGCTATGATGACGCGCTCGTTAGCCTTGCGCATCGATTTTATCCAAAACATTTGCGTCCAATGGAGCGTATGGGACTGCTCATTGCGGTAAGCAAAAAAAACAAGATCTTAATGCTCGACTAATAACTCCATCGATTCCTTATGCAGCGCAATGGCACACTAACCGAAGTCTCAACAATCAAAACTGGACACCATGGCATGGAAGAATTCGGTTATATAGATCGCCTCAATGGACTCGATCACTTACCGCACTGGCACAATCCACCCTGCAATCGTATAGCCGCCTCGGAAGGTTCCTTCTTTCCACCGCGCGACATAACAAAATCGGATATGGTGTACCTCTACGACAAGGATTTGTGCCGCGTCATACCTTTGCAGTACCAAAGAGGCGTACAAAAAGATGGTAAGTGTGACCTATTCTTGGACACTAATGTATGTATGTATTTGTGCTTGCAAACATTTAGGCATCGGCGCTGATCTGTACATCTTGCCGGATAATTCTTACGGCGATTCATCGACCAACCCGGAAAACGAATGCTTCAATCCAAGTGACTACGAGGCGAAGAAGGGTCTACAAAATATCAGCCCCTGCCAATACGGCGCGCCTGTCTATATATCCAATCCACATTTTTACCAAGCCGATGAGTCGTTGCTGGACTCGGTAGTGGGACTCAAACCGAATAAGAGCGTACATGAAACATACTTCAAAATTCAATCGGTGAGTAAAAAGTGTTCAAAGGACAAGTCATTTGATTCTTTCCTAGTAAATGACCGTCTGGTTTCCTTCAGAAATTGGGTGTTCCACTCGAAGGCAAAGTACGCATTCAACTCAATCTCAAGGTGACACGAGCGAAAGATGTGTATCCGGTTAAGGATTTTCGGGACTTTGTGTTTCCCATCATGTGGCTAGAAGAAGTAAGCTTTGAAGAGACCTCTCACGTATCGCTTCGCTTCATCACTCATACATATGTACATAGTTATATCTACGGCGTTTAATGCTTCAAACGTTTAGTAATCGAGTCATTTGAGCTGCTCCTACACACCATAGCTATGACATTCTATACACACAATTATTTTTGTATTCGATTTCGTTCAAACATGTCCACCTTTTCAGGGCATCTCCGAGCTAACGCCTGCCATCCGTCGGTGGATCTACTTGGCCACCGTATTCGCGCCCATCATCATACCGATCTCCTCGTATCTGATGATCTTTGGCGGTGCGTTCGCCATTGTGTTTATCTTCGTGCGTGCCTACCAAAACTTCGTGTTCGCGCGCGATCCCACCCTGGAGATTCTGGAAATGGGTCGCCGTTCATTGCGGCGCGGCAGCAGCTTTATTGCGCAGCATCAGCACAAATTCATGCATCGCGACAGCTATACGCTGCTGAAGACGGTGCCGGGAGACTTGTTGGACGACACAGAGGATGCGATACCGATCATGACGAATAATAGTTCATAGTATTCGCCAGCAACTGAAGTGAAATTGAACGATCCATCAATCGAGTCTCATACACACACACATAGTATGTACATACATACGTTTGAGTGATCGTCTTTCGAATTTAGTTGTTAATTTCGTAGTTTTTTTTAAGTCAAGTGTGAGAATTATTTATGAATGAGAATTATGATATGTATGTATGTATGTATGTATTTTGAGGAGCGTGTGTGTCGTATATTTAAATAAGGAAATGGCGTACAACGAAGATGATAACAACAACAACAAAAACAAGAACATGTGATTTAAGTTATTACTTCGTAGGAGTTTCTAGTTTAGTGTAGTGACTTTGAGTTGAATTTTTAAAATACTTTTTGTTGGATGAGCTGTTTGTTTGGTTCTCTCTTTGTGTGTGACTCTTTGTGAGCGTGAGTCTGCAGCCTTTAGTGCGTTTTAGCTCTAATTTTTCAACAATTTCATATTTAGTTAAGAACTTGAAGTTGGTATTGTATGTACACAACTACATATACATACATATAGTGCGGTGTTTAGCTTTTCTTTTCGTCTTTTTCTTCCTTTACGTATACCTACTCTACTTATGCATATACTAAGCGACTTTCCAGGGTTAGTGGTAAACATAGTTGAGCTTAAGTGCGCAAATATTCACATACAGACAAACGAACCGCAACGCAACGATTTCAGCGCACTTGCATACGGACAGACAGACAAACAGACAGCGTACTGTTAAGAATTAATAAAACATATTTTTGGTAATAAATGGAAATGGAATTTGTACAAATTTTAATCAAAGAATATGAAATAGACTCAATAAATTTAAAAGATGTGACAAAAATTTTGGACTAAACCTTGCGAAATTCTAGCTCATCATACACATATAGTACAATAGTTTGTAAAAATTTTTGACTTTTGGAAAATTATGAAACACAAGTTGCTGCGACAAAACCAAAATGTACTGTTATTGTCCAAAAACCAAATTCAACTACTTTTAAATTTTTGTACATACATACGTGTACTAGATATTTAAATATATACAGATATTTATATATATAATTGTATATGTAGTATCATAAGTACTAACACATACACACACATAATATACATAATCTGAAATTCTATTTTTGTATGTGCGGGGATCTTCCATTACTCTTACATTTAGACTTAACTAGTTGTTAATTTGATTAGTTTTAAATACATTTTGTTGTAAGATGGAAAATATATTTTTAAAAGCTTATTTTTCAAATTTATTTCACTAGTCATTTTTACGACACAAAAATGAGAGCAGATTATTATTCATAAGCAGTTTTAAGTGTTTAGATGATTTTTTAAAGTTTTATACAAAAATATTATATGTGTGATACATATTTTATGCATAGTCAATTGAATTTAAACTTAAGCAAAGTATTGAGGAATAACGTCGAAATGCAATATTTGTGAAACGAATTTTTTTGTTTTAGGCGAATAAATTTTTATACTTAAAATTCGAAAGATAGAGGGTTTTATTCTCAAACTAGGAAAATATACCTAGAATTAAGAAGCAATAGGGGTATTCATCTAAACTCCGTAATGCCTCCGTAACCACGTAAACCTCGTAGACTTACTTAATTTTGTATGGAAAACCGGTTTCATTACGAGGTTTATGCCTTTACGAGGTCTTTAAGCGTTTAGATGAATACCCATAATATAGTAAAAAATATACACTAAAGTCTGGAAGCCTGATATCGTCGTAATATTGCTACTTTTTCAGTCCAGCGAATTGAGTTGAGCCAGAGTATTGACTTTCTACTTATAAGCTACTCCGTGTTTCAAACTATGGGTTATAGAATCCCAGAATAATCAGCCAGCATCATTCATCGATTCCCGCTGATAGCCTCTTACTGTTATTATCTATACTAATATATATTTTGAAAGCCTTTTTTTGTGTTCACAAAACTCGAGAACGCCTGAACCGATTTTTTTGAAATTTTGGAAACCTGCCGCATACGTCCCAAGGATGGTTATAGGCTAAAAAATTCGATGAAAGGGGGCGTGCCACCTCCCATACAAACTGACTATTTCATACTGCAGATCTCTGGAAGTGTTCATGGTAGAGCTCTGGAACTCGGTATATCAATCGCATATCTCTGGAAATGTTCATGGTAGATTACTGGAACTTGGTATTGAGGTATGTGAAATCAATCGCACACTCTTGGAGGAAAATTAGAGCTATTGGTAAAGGGGGCGTGGCACATCCCATACGAACCGAATTTTTCCCGCTGAATACCTCAGGAGGTGTTCATGGTAGAGTACTGGAACTTGGTATGGAGATATATAAAACAAATCGCTTACTCATGGAGAAAAATGGGGCTTTTACTTATCTTCGAATGTAGTAATAATTCTTCTGTAGGTGTGTTTGGGGGGAAATCCTACTAATTGGGTGTCCGGATTTTATCAAAATTTTTTGTCTGTGTTTGAGTGGGTCCCTAGGTGATTTAGTTTTACAGTTTAACCCCACAGTTGGCGCTGTTGTTGAGTTATTACTAAAAATCTTATTTATGATCCGATTTGGCTAATATTTAAAATATGTATTGGCAACGGTAAGAGCAATACTATTGCAAAGAAGTGCTGCCAAGTGGCGCCGGAGTCGAGTTATTACTAAAAATAGCCAAGTGAGAGAAGTTGCCGTGAATGCTGGATTAAATCGATCTGTTGCGCCATTGAGTTTATCGAACTCTCCTGTGTGAAATATTACATCGATGCATCAGATCGAAAAAACATTTTTATGGCTTGCATCCCTAAGGCAAATGTGGTACCACACACAGTGAAGCCAACTTTAGTTAGAAAGAAGAAAGTAGCACAGTTTATTTTTTGCAAATACGGACGGAATTCGATTTTTTTCCAGAAAAAATCGATTTTAGCCGAATTTTAGCACCACCAAGTTCCATTCCAGAAATCGCCATTTTGAAACTAAAACTTGATTGAAATTCGAATCTCGAAGCTTCGAATATCGAATTTACCCATCCCTACTAGCTACTTTTTGAAAGTTGTTTTATTTTCTGACTTTGTGTTGAGGAGAGTAGATTGTGTTGCTTTGAATTAGGTAGCAGGACTAAAATCGCTGCCGTACCATATTTAGTTCGGTAAAGACTTGCGAGTTCGCTCTCGAGATAACTTTGAGTGCTCGGTTTGGAATGGCATCGGAACCCAGAGATTTTCAAACAATAAAGAGCATCTATATTCTCTACTGCAGTGATTTGATGGAACCTTGAAGTACTCCTGGGAACTTTTTCTCTGCTCCAATGCTATTTAGGTTTTCGTCTCATTGCCTTCTTCGAAGAACTAAAAAATGATAATTAAAAGGTAACAATGACATTAGTTTTGATATTTTCGAATCATTCTATTAGATCTACGTGCTGCAGATTACCAATTCAAATATTTTTTAGATTATCACTGCAGTTAGATTCTAGAAAATGGACGCAATTTATCGTACAATAAAATATGTGGCACTTGCTATGTATTTTAATTGTTGCAAAACAACAGAAAAATACAATATTTAATTTTCTCTTAATCTCAGCTCTTAATCTCACTACATACATTGTCATTGCTGAAACAAACAAAAAATCCAATTCACCTGAAAAGTTTTGCATTTTGTGTTTTGCAACTTTATGAAAAGTGCAGTTTTACGCCTTAAAGGTTTCCATTTAAGTGAATGTCAGAAACAGAAATTGCATAAAATGAAAATGGAATATTTCTCCACACACAAAGCCACAGACATTTCAACGGGCGCTCCTCCCTTCTGCTGATATATGTATGTATGTATGTAGGTGTGTATGTTTGTATGAACGCGTATGCACATATATGGCTCATGTGTGCGTTTGTATGCAAAAAAAAAGTTTTTCTTCATCTTAAAATTCCCAGAAATTCTGTTAAAGAAAAAAAAAACAAGTCGTAAATTGGGTTCACTTTTGTTAAGTTTTCAAATAGCTGCCCCCACCTCCTGAGTTTAGCTGAAGTTGATAAGTGCATCATATATAAAATTTAGAGAAACAATAATTCTCATTCAACTACAAACAGTAGAAAACGGAGAAACTCACACTCACACATACACACACACACACCAACAAAAGTGGTCAACTGCGTAAAAAAGTTAATTTATCGGCACTAAAGCGAACAGCTAAGCGAGAAAACAACGGAAAAAGTAATAAAACAAACAATTGTAAACATCAAAAAGGAACGTCAATCAAAAGCTTCAAAACATTTCGCAGTTCCTTCAAATTATAGTTTCACACAATATAACCAAAGGGGCCAACAGGGCACAGTGTCGCTAGAGGAGCGCGCGGCATCGCTCACTCACTCACGAAGTGCTGCAAATCACGGTTTCAAGTATTTAGACCCCATTCACACACATACACAACCCGGTTGGTTACACCACTCTGTACCGCCCACTTGCTACTGACCGCTCGCCCGCCTCCATCCAATGCCCACCACACATCGCTCGCTCGCTCGATCGCCATGTGGCGCGACAACATATGGCGCTGCTGGCCACTGCGGCAAAGGGCCTTTTCACCAACTTTGCAGATGAAGATGAAAAAGTACTCCTGGGCAAGGAAAAGAAAATACAGATTTCGCAAATAAAAAAGAAATGCTAAACGGCGAACGTAATTTTCCGAAGTGAATTGAAGAAATATGCTGGCACAAGTTAAAAATTCGTAAATCATATTTCAACGGAGCAAATCAAAGCGGCCAAAGCTGAGTGGATTCGTCGTAGTACATACATTTGTGTAGAAGGTAGTGTGTGCNACAAGGACTATGCTGGTTTTTTTTTTTTTTGGCCGTCAAAGGACCGCTGCAGCGCCACTCTTATTACACACACAATTCAACTGACCTCTCAGCATGGAGCGGAAGTTGTAAAATAAAAAAAAAAAACAGAATGCCAAACAATTGACGCAGCAGAGGGAAAATGAAATAAAAAGAGACATAAAAAGTAAATGAAAATATGCATGCGGAGCAAGTAACGGGAAAAGCGGCTCACACACTTCATTTGCCCATAACGGAAGCTTTGTATGTACATAGAAAGGGAGGATGTATGTAGGAGCATTTTTGTGAAATCATTTCTTCCTGGATCCTTTTGAAAGTTTGCAAGTGCGAGTATATAAATGAAAACAAGTGAGGAAATTTTTTTTTTTTTTTTTGGCAAATATGATTCAACGACGCTCTCAAACCATTCGATATACATAAACCATTTGGTATTTCTGCGCAATCAAAAGCTAAGCTACGTGTCTATGCGTTTTTAATGATGTTGATGTGAATATTTGCTCTTTTGAAATCATTTTTTTCTTTGTTATAGAAAAGCTTTCTTGTTTTTTAAGTTCTTTTGTTAATCGACTTCGTTAATTCAAGTGGTCATTTGGTGAAATTTCGTTTTGTAAAAATTAATTACGCAAGTGTTGTAAATAAATTAAATCACGGATATCATTTTAATCTCTCTTTCGACATTTCTCTAGGAAAGATGGAATATGTCAACAGCAGATGTTGGCATGGACGAACGGTTGGGATGGGTCTTCGTTCGTTGCCACATACTTGAATATTTATCCCTTAATTTTAACAAATACAGTTATCGGGGATAATTACGCTGACGTGCGTTTTTGCAGTTTTGCTTTATACATACTTAAATATTCTTACTTACGTAATAATTAAATATGCCAGCTTATAGTTTAAGCTGATTGGTTCATTATGCCCTCAACTGCATAAACAATTGTATGGCTAAAAGGACTCAGGAAATATTTTTTTGTTTCATTGCCACTGCTTTTGCATGGTGACATGAGTGCCGTGTTTGACGAAGAAATAATGTATAGAGACGAGCCAAAGGCTCATTCGCTTGACACACTTTAGAGCGATTTCTTCAATCTGATATGGGAAATAGTAATACGAGTTGCCTATCTGAAAGGCAGCGGCACCATTTTAAGCAAACACATGAGGCATATAATATCAGCAACGTCTACCTCAACATTAGGGCCGTCAGTTCAGAATTTTCAGATTAAAGAAAAAGGGTCTAGAGGTGAAAGATAAAAAAATGCAATGATTTACATGTTTGAAGCAATGATGGATCCAGCATTAGCGCCACCAATACTATCAACCTCTAGAGTAGGTAATTTATCTCTTTCTCTACGCACAAAAATTAGGCTCTAAAAGTCCCTCATCATGCCCCTCTTTTTTATATGACACAGCAACGTAAATGATGTCTGAGGAAATGGTGAAGGCTTTGGATCTTGGATATAATAAATTTCGAACTAAAACTTCTAAACCTCCATACACATTGAGTTCATTCTGGATATCGAACTGCGCAATCCCAACTTGATATGAAATTAATTGTAATTAAACATTTCCATTTATCAACAATAAGCTACATAATTGCCACAATACAATAAACGATAATAATAAAACTTTCCTGCTGAATGTCAAAAACCAAAATATATCAGCATCAGCAGTCAACCAACCAACCACCCAATTGCCGAAACGCTTAGCCATTTTATTGAACCGCCAAATGAGGAGTTGATTGGTTAGCTGATTTCGATAGTCGGTAATTTCAATAACAATTTCGCCCCAAATTATTTGTATATGCCCATACCACCTGCCACAAGCCACATGCCACCACCACTAGTGGCATAAATGAGATGCAAAGGGCCGCAGCTAGCAAGTCGGACGGACGGCCGGCAGTTGCTCCATTCAATGCAAACATCTCAATTCCGTCAAAAGGTGGCGAGGAAGTGCGTGCGGTGATTATAAGATTTTCTCCGAAGGCCAGCCATTTATCCCCACTCACAATCCACTACCACCAACATCATCAACAGCGATGTCGACCGCCAGGGAAAAAAAATGCGGAAAACAGTCGACAGCAAAAAAGCAACTCACGACCAGCGGAATTAAAATATCTCCAGAGCGGATGTAATAAAAAATGTTTATTATTGAAAGCGCCACTGCTTGTCGTTGCTCATATTAAGTGATGGCGGGAGTGAATCCTTCGAATGCAAGCAGGCTTATGGTTATGAGGTCGCACGCATACAAGCAAGCACGAGAGTTGAGTCCCTGCGGGAATAAACTGAAGAGGTAGGATACGTTTTTAAATCAAAACTTGAAGTATTTCAGTAAACTGGTTTACTACAAATAAGGAGTGAGCGCATAAAACATGATGTCAGTGAGCGGAAAAAAATTACAAGCCTGCTAGACCGAAGAATTGGGAAACACCTAAGATCCAACATACGAAGTTTTAAAACATGGTCCGACCAATCAATGCTAGGGTTGCCAGATGCACCCCATTGGGGGGACATACCCCATTTTGACCTTTTGTCCCTTTTGTTACGGAAGGTTGCATATGTCCCCCATTTTTGCCCCAAATCGTTCACCTTTCGCTTAAAGCGTGTTTGCATTGCTCAACTTTCACAGGCAATTTATTTTATTATTTATTATTCATTATTATTATTTTTTATTTTTTTTTTATTTTTTTTGTAAACGGTCTTGCGCATTTTCTTCAAACTCTTCGCATGGGAAAAGCCATCAGCAAAAAAGTATCAGAAATCTATGCGATTTTTAGCCGCGTAAAACTTGCACTTATTTTTACTAAATTTTCATAAGCCATGTAACTGCATATCCCAGAATTAAAGTTAAAAAGTCCAAAAATTTTATGGAAATTTGTTGCATTTTTTTAGAGTTTGTATTAAGTTTGAAATATTAAATAAATTTTATGGTTTTGGCTAGAGCATGAAAATATTTTCATAAAAAATAACAAAAAAATTAACTTGAAAAACATGGTAAATATTTCAAGTAAAATCCCTATGCACTAAGTTTTAATCGCCAGTGAATTTATGAACGGTTTTGTTGATCCATAAGCGAATAAATAATTTTTTTTGTTGAATACATTTAGTTTTATTTGTCCCCCAAAAAATACCTTTTTTTCTCTATCAGTTGTATCCCAGGACCCCCAATTTGTTCTTATCTGTATCCCTTGCAGCATTTTAGGTCTGGTAACCCTCACCAACGCAGCACTGCCCACGGAGAGACAGGAAAAATGCACTAACAATTAAATAATTGTATGTCCGTATAAGGACGGACAAGAACAGAACAAGAAACAAGTTTCCTTATTTAAGAATTACTGTTTTTCCTAAATATTACGAAAAATTTACTCAATGTGAGTAGTTTTTCCTTAATTCAGGTTCGTGCTAAAAATAGTGCGTAATTAATTTGAGGAAGTAAATTTAAGACGAAGTTAATTGCTTTCCTGGCAAATGTCGGCTGTGGCGTCGTGTGAACACTACTGCTTTGCTTAGATTAATATACTTTTTTCCTAGCATCAAGGAATGTTTTTTGTGAGTGCATATACTTGGGTTGTCCCCGTGGAACTTCTGAAAGTAAGGGCGAAAGATCAGCGAACTTTGCGATTCGGCAGGTGTCTCTACGGCATCGCATCTACTTTTCGGGTACACCATTGTTTTCAGTAGATGAAGCCAATCCATCTCACACATACTATGACCAAAGGCTAGCTGCAAAGGTAAGCTATCGTCCGCTACGATCTCTAATAAAGTTTACCATGTAAGCTTGGAGTTGGGAGAGCTTCGTTTTGAAGTACTTTTCTCCTAAAATACCAGAATTTGTAAGAAGAACGTTTCAAAAACTACATCCTCCAGCTTCATTCTGGTATTGTAAACCTCTACTTAAAGCGCCTTTCATTCCTCAGCTTTGAACGGACAAAAAATAAGCGGCCATCAATTCGACAGCAATGAATTTTCCTGCAGGTTATAAGCAAGCCATCGTTTATATGTATGTGAACATATCCATGTGCAAATGTATGTGTGTATATACATATATATGACGGGGGATTTAATATTCTTGTATAATTCATAAGAAATTCCATCAACGCGAAAGAAATGCGTTAAAATATTCTAAGTGGGCAACAAGCTGACGCCACTCAATATCGAAGCGAACACGCACACACACCACACACACAACGCCACTAACATGCATTCATACATTTCTATATATACATAACACTCCCCTATAAGAGCACACCCTGGGAATTGGCTTTGTGCTCACATTTCCCATTCCTTGCCATACCTTTGCGGCAACAACCACCCACCCGATTAGCTGCTAAACGCCTGCTAAGCATTGCCTTCTTTGATTGCTCTGTACTGCTTACTTGCTAAGTTAGTTGGCTGAATAGCTCGCTCGCTGGTCGCTCTACTTCAGTTTGGTTGCGTGGTTGGTCGGCGGACGGTGGTTCTCCGTATTTTCCGGTGCATTGTACAGGTTATTTATTTACTGGCGATATTTTCGTTTTCATGGCCCAATGAGAACTTTTCGAATTCGTATTCGATTGCTCCTCGGCCTCCGCTTGCTCTCCTCCTCCTCCTTTTGTTCCTCTTCAATTCCGGGAGCGCCATGATGGCTCGTTGGCAGAAATCGGCAGGAAATTATACTATGCGCTGCAACATATTGTCGACGGCATTTTCCAATTGTGACTTTATGGCAAGGAAATTTGCCGTTTTGTTTCCGATAAAGTTCTGCTGCCATTCCATTATTGCTTTCACGAAGCACAGCGCACTTTGGTTTTCATCGAATGAATGAAGTCTTCCGCAGTGGGTGGGGTGGGGTTTATCGAGCTGTAGGAGCGCACAGAGGACCGTTGAATGGCCGTTTGTGCGGTAGCAAATTACTTTGATATACAATATTTTTATTGGGTTTTATGGCAATCATAAACGAAATTCAACATTCCTTCCTTTTTTATTGTGTCGAGTTATCCGTGATTTGGCGAAATGTTTCAGCACTCTTTTTATGCTTAAATAATGGATTCGGCCGTCGGTAATCGGAAGCATAAAGTTACTGCAAATTATTCGATATACGAATATTTGATAGCCGTCAGTTGGTGCTAAATGATTTTTTATGCCTTATAAGTGCTATAACAAGTCCTCATGTATGGACATTGATATTAAATACATACATACATACTTACATTTATTGGACATACATATGGACATGTGCAATGGTATGCCATGAGGATAAAAATTATTGGCATATTCGGTTGTACATTTTGTGTTTATACGCATGTATATACATTCCGCAGCCGCTGCGTACTACCACTCCGTAGGACCTGGGTTCTATCATTGGTCCGAGCAACAACTAAATTAGAAAAAGTGGTTTCAAATAGCGGTCGCCCCTGGCAGTCAGTGATGAACCTCCGGGTGTATTTCTGCCATGAAAAAGCTTCTCATTAAAGCCAGTTGCCGTTCAAATTGAAGGAGAAGCTCGGCCAAACGCTTAGCAAAAGTGTAAGCGTAAAAAATATTCAGTCCAATTCTTAATACTCCCAGGGAGTTTGTTCTCCGGGAGTTTGTTTCTCCCGAGAAAGAAATCCCCCTATAATTAACTCCCAGGAGTAGCATTTTCCCCGAAAACGACGACGATTTAACGATGAGCTGTATGAGCTTTACAACGACATGGACAAAGTGCAGCGATTTAAAATTCAGCGGCTCCGCTGGCTTGGCCATGTCGTTCGAATGAACAGAAACGCTCCTGCTCTGAAAGTATTCAACGCGGGCCGCAATGCTTGTAAAGACCAGGTGGAGAAGGACTTGGCTTCACTTGGCATTTCCAATTGGCGTCAGTTAGCACAGAGGAGAAATGACTGGCGTGTTGTTTTGGACTCGGCCAAAATCTTTTAGGCGGTTACAGCGCCAATAAAGAAGAAGAAGATAGCAGAAAAAGCCGTACATAAGCAAATATCTCTCAAATCGAATCGATATACGAAGATCTTGTTTTCCCTCTTTTCTAAAAGGCTCTCATCTCAACTAAGCCAAGCAAAGGCTCGACAGATATACGAAAATTTTTTCTCTATCTGATTTCTATTTATGCCAACTATAAACCAAAGCAAATTGGGCCTTATGAATAAAAGCTAAGCAATTGCTTTTGCTCAAAATTTCAGACGATTTACTTAAATTTATTTGAATAAATGGAGTAAAAGGTCTGAAATAGTAAGAAAAAGCAATTGCTTAGTTTTTATTTATAAGGCCCATTGAATAGGTAGCAGCAGAATGGTTGCAATTTAAATTTTTTTTTTTTTGTCGATTTTTGTTACAATTTCGTTAACTTTTTTGACATTTTAGAGTAGAAAATCGGCGACAAAATACACGCAGCTTCTTGGTTTTGCTCTTGCCTTAAACCACTAGAAGAGACCGGTCGGAAGCTCGACAGGTTGACTGCAGTCCCGTTTGCTGATTGAGGACCCATACCTGTCTGGACCCTCTAAGGTTGCGGACCACATTTGTTACGCCCACATGCGCTTCTCGTTGCCACCCAGTTCTTGTACGAGACACACCTAGCCTTGTTTATTTTTGTTTTAAATACATATATACATACATACATAATTTGGCATAGAAAACTGTATTGCAATTAATTTTACTCACTTGTATACATAAATTTTTTCCAACAACATTAAAAATTACATAAACGTTGTTAGTCACTTTCATCCCAAGACATCAACGAAGGCTTCGGCTACCGGGAGGATTTGAATTTTACGAAATATTAGTGAATGTGCGTGATGTGACATGTAAAAACTATACTTTAGATAGCCTTAGCACCAATTTTTCCAATTCTTTAAACTTTTTTAAAATATTCTTAAAACTTTTTTAAACTATTCTTAAAACTTTTTGTTTTTCTTTTACAATTATCATTAGCTTCGCTGGAATTTTCAAAACACACAGTAACTAACTGATAACAGTAACTACAGCTGTCCCGTACAAACAGGCAATTTATTTTGGATTTTTCGGACATACAACAATATTGCTCCCTATAGAAGAATATCTACAAAACTATTAAGAAATAGCTCAGCTGTTAAACAGGTTTAAATGACTAAAATCTCGTCTTCAATGAAACGGCACTCTAGCTTTGTTATAGTCGAGTTAAAGTGCTATTTTCTTCTAAATAAAGTTTCCAGCAGAAAAAAAATGGGAACATGATTTTATTTTTTTTTAACTTTGCATTCGAATTCGGTTCAATCCTACTATGATTTAAACTTGGTTTAAACTCTCGAGCTAGCTGGTTTAAACTAAGATTAGCTAATCAAATTTCAGCCCTAAAAATGCAATGTAAAATCTAAACACTTATACATAATTCATTTTCCTATATAAATATCAAGCTTTATCAAAATTTTCATTTCATTTGGACTAGAGTTGGATTTTTTAGTTCACTTTAAAGATTAGTTCACTTCTAGTTCGTTCAGCTTAATGAACTAGCTCTTCTGAGTTTTAGTTCGTTCATCTTATTGAACTATAGTTCACCTAATTCAATTAGTTCGTTAAAAGGAGCTGAGTAACAGAACAACAAAAATGTATGTTTTATAATACAAACATACGTACATATGTACAGATAAACGATTGAATTAATCTGAAAAATAAAAAACTAATTGACCGACTTCCAAAAAAGGAGGAGGTTATCAGTTCGTCGGAATATTTTTATTTTATGTATGTTACCGCATAACTTTGGACCACATCAACCGATTTCGATAATTCTTTTTGCATCGGAAAGGTAGTGTCTCAGAGGTCCCATACTAATGTGGTTTAGATCGGATCATTGGATCATGAAATATATATACATATATATACTTTTTTTTAAGTCAGTTTTTTTTTGCTAAAAATTTCTTGTTTTTTCGACATGTCGATGGTCCTCAGCAATAACAACACAATTCAGTTGTCTTTGTTCGTTCGTCTTTCTCCAAAATCACGAAAGGATATTTGGTTTTCATATGGCGATTCAAATTTCCATGAAAGCCACCAACAACGCTTATCGAATTTCGGCAGTGCCTGCATTTCATTTTCTCTTCTTCAATTTTGCCTACGAAACGCGATCGAATTGCGCTTCGCTTAGACATCTGAAAGTGAAAGTCTTTTTTAAAAACAAATCTCAAAAACTCAACGCAAGTATTTATTTTTTACACAAATTGCACTAAACGATGATTGAAAATTCAATAAAATAAAATGTCCTTTTCCAAATTCCGAACAGTTCTTTCTTTATGCCCTTACAACGAAACTATTTAAACTACATTTCCATTTTTATTGGAGTGTTGACACAGAAAATTTTAGTTCACTTTAATGAACCAACTAATGAACTAGTTCAATTAAAAGAGCTGACTCTTTCGCTCTTTAGTTCAAAAGCTCCCCAAGCCTAGTTTTAATTGAAACCTGATTCGAGTGTGTCCATTAAGTTGTAAAATATGATTGTAAATTAAGGCTTTCTTTTTATAAAAGCTTGCTACAACTACAATTACGGACCATAATAATATCTTTATAAATATGTACATATGTATGTACTCGTGCATGCATTCAATCATTTAATATTTTGCATTTGCTAGCAATCTACCGGCTCAAGTAATGCAAGCGCCTAAATATAGATGAAATCGATAATTGTAAAGAGAGGAAATTACAAATATTTCCGGCTTCAAATGGAAGTACTACTTCCGTGTTATTAACAATGCACGAGCGACACCGGTTGTGCACTTGGCTAAGCAGTTAGAGAACAGGGTGTTTTTAACGAAAAAGACAGGGTGGCCTACAGATACAAATATCGTGAAAGAGAATCGAGATAGCATTGAATCTAGCCCAGTTAAGTCTTCTTGGCGAGCCTCCGAGGTTCCCTCCCAGATATCGCTAAACTGACTATGCGCTCAGCTGTCCAAGAGTAGGCCACATGTGGACAAGGGTGACCTAACATGGAGGAGTTCTAACTACATATGTAGGTACGTATGTATGTACTTAACTAGATAGCTTGTATTACAGTTATCACTGCCCAGCCAACCAACGGAGTCCGCAGGGTGCACCTTTAGGACTCCCTGTGCGGAGCGCTGATGCTCCTAGGGAGGCTCCGAAAAGAGTCCCAAAGAAGCATATCCGCGGGAGAAAAGTGCCTTTTCAATATACATGAGAAAAGTGTGCCTTTAGGACTCCTTAAATGAGTGATTTCGGAGTTCCGGAGTGCGCGAAGACTCCGTCCGGACTCCCCAATTCGGCTATGATTTTGTGAAAAGGACTCCTAAAATCATTCGAAGATAACCTAGATTAAGGGTTTTGGGAGTGCTCCAATAATAGACCGAAAAGTAGGCTTTACGGTTTCTGAAAATACTCATAATTTCATTTATAATTATAATTACAATAATTTTCTTTTATCTCTCTTTTTTATTGAAAAAAACACTAAATTACAGAAAAAGGTTTAACATACACTGCGTTGCATAATTATAAGACCGCCAAATATTGACAAATTTTAAGTAATTTCTCATAAAAATATTGTTCATTCTTTAACAAAAAACATATAAATAAATAATTTCAAAATTTTTCCGCAAAAATTATAAAAACAGTCAACAAATTTTTACCAAAATTTCACACTTTTAATATAGAATTTTTATTATTATTTTTTTGTTTCATTATAAAAATTCAATTGATTTAAAATGTTTTCAGTCTATGACATAAAAAATCTTATAGACTAGATGCAAAAAAAAAACTAAAAATAAGATAAAAAAAAAAACACTTTGACTCCCTTTTCAATCCATACTCGGAGCGCTCCGAAAACCCTCCTACGAGGTGTTGCTTAGGGAGTCCCTTTTCACTCCATATTAGGAGCGCTCCGCCTTTGGCTGGCTGGGTTGGTACAAATGAAAGCCTGAAAGCGAAACTTTCTAAATGGATAGAGGGGAAAGTCAGGCAATCCCCGACTAGATTCAAACATATAGGTCGTAACATTATTGAGCTAAAAAATTTTATTTCCGACAATGTAGGTGAAAAGTGAGCATCCAGTCAGATATCGTGACTTCTAAGCCATATCAAACTGACTGCTGCTTAGGCTTGGAGCCATCGTCTCCGTCCATTAAAATATTACTAGGCTGCTTGTTTAAGAAGATAACAGCTAGTCCATGATAAAAAGCCAAGAATAGAATACATCGTGATAAAAAGCTGCCTAGAAAGTTTTTTCCCGGTGTCGGTACCTACATACATACACCTTTTTTTGTGCGACTGTTCTAAGTGGCTAGACATCTGCTTCTCGATTCCCCTAAAGTTGCAAAGTTGCGACAGTTAATCGTTCCAACCGCAAAGACGCTACGTATAAAATTTAGTCATTCTTCATACTTTCGTTGTCCAGCAGAATCTAGAAATGTTTTCAATGGAGCAATAGTCCTTTTCATGTTGCTTCCAAGTCTAGTTTGGTGTTCAAAGCGAAAGACCCATTAGATGAGACACGATTTGCTACATTCAAAACACGGAACTATTCAACGAATTCCGCACCTCAGCCACTTATTTTCATCCGAAAGCACCCATCAAGTTTTTCATTCGCACAGATAAAGACAATAATTTATTTAGGATTACGCTTATTTTCTATTGTACATTTTACAAATTAAAAATACATACAATAAAATTACATTCCTATTTACCGTAGCTATATACAGGTAGCCGTAGAGTGCGACACAACTTTCATTACAAGGTTTTGATTTTACTTTTTTTCTTTCAGTCCACAAAAACCTGCATTTAGGAAGTCAAATGGAAATGAAAATCCTTAGCACACAAAATAGGAAAATAGAAAATATCAAACACACGAAAGATCACAAATCACAAAATAGGTCGGCAGCACAAAGTATGTATGTTCATCACACGAGACCAAGGAGACTCGGAGCCAACCTCAGAACTGATGCATTGGGTAGTCGGGTCGATATCGATGGTTGGGTGTGCGTGAGGAGAATTGTGATATCGTGTCATCGCCGTTGGCGGGCATATTTTGCGGCGGCGCCACCAGCAAAATTGGCTGCAGATTCAGCGATTTCCGTGAGCCGGCCAAGCTGACAGCGTCTGTAATGTAAGCGTTGTTAATCTCGCCTGGTATGAAATGAAAGAAATTTGATTTCGAAGTTCATTCATTTTTTTTCTTCTTAATTAAAACTTACCTTTGTAGAGCGAGCTCTGATAGAGGGGATCAGGTTGTAAGCGAACATGTCGCGTGGCAAGTATGAAAGCGAGCGTGGCCAGGACTACACCATCGACACAGCCGATTATGGCAAGAGGATAGGCCCAGCGAATGCCGCAGAGACCAAGTTCAAAACGATTCGCATCAGGGCCGCAGATTTTGCGAAAATCATCTGAATTCCAGCCGAAAGGAAAGGCGGCACAGGCGACAATCATGCAAAGCGCTAAATTAAATGGAGAGAGAAAAGGTAGTTATCTCAGTGTCAAGACAATTAGTTAGTAGGAAGGTTTAGGACCGCTTTTTGAATTTTTAATAGAAAATTTTTTTTAATTCCTTTGAAGAAAAAATGTCAAAGCGGTTATGTATATAAATAAGTATACCAATGCGAAATTATGCCAGGTGAGGCAATAAGAGCAAGAATAATGCTTTATATTGATTTGACACTTCTTATTTGAAATTTGCCGTTAAAATTTTGCATAATAAAGCTGCCTTTAAACGCGTCGATTTTTGTCGTTCAACCAAAATCGGCCAGTACAATTGCAATTCAACTGTAAAATGCAAGGACTTTGGTAAGTCGATTTCTCATTCGACAGAAATCGACCCGTGTAAAGGCAGCTTAAGATAGCCAAATGACAGAAAATAAAGCAAGAAAGCTATTTTATTACTTCACCTTGTTATTGTGCCATGTTAGTATACATAAGCACTTCTACATTTAGTTGATACCAACACGAAAAAAAAATGTTTACGCGCTCATATTTAAAATATATTGCTGGCGTAGCATTTTTCATTTCCCTTCAAGTATGCACATTTTTATGCACTCGATTTGAGGGTTAGCGCAATTCGGTAGTGGATATATTGAGCATACATATTTTTTTTAAACACGTACTGATATATACATACAAAGATACATACATCTACTGTACTTTGTAGTATGTACATATGTTTGTACTGACCTGATATGATTTGCATCCAACCGCATATGTGAAAGACTCTCGTCGACTTCATGAAGATCAAGAATACCAAGAAGCAGATTGTCAGCAAGGCCAATGCCACCGCCGCAACCATAAAGAATGTTGCCAACTGTGACAATGATGGTTATGGTGAGTGTGGGTGCAGTTGTTGTTGGTACGTGAGCGCAAACAATGGTTAATTAAACAAATAAAAAATAGAAAAATGAAAAAATAAATAACAAAACAAAGAAGAGTAAACATGGCTAGATAAAATAGCAGATAAACGCATAGCTTGATATGCCCAAAGGTGGTTGCGTTACGCACTTGGAACGAGAATGTTGGCACTGAAAGTATGGTCTCCCAACGTCGCTTGCAATTGTCGAATATCTCATCTCGCTGACACACCTGCCACAGACCTAAGCGTCCCGCACTTTCATTGTCCGGATCGCCGACCCATTCTGTAGAGAAATTGCAAACAATGCGATTAGAAACTGGCTTAGATAAACAAACCATAAAATATATGTAAAATATTTTGAATGAAATGGTCTTATTTAGCGCAAATTTTCTTTAAACAAAGGTTGATGTGTTATAACAATTTTCTCAAAGTTGTGTTGTTTTGTACTCCTCATACATATGTACGTATGCATACACGATCAGTGTAGAAAACTAATCTAACTTGGCCATTCGATTCGATTGACTGACACACTAACCTGGCGTCACAAAGGCAACGATGCCGATGATTGCATAGCATATTGTGAATATCGCCCAAAGTACGGCTATGGCTTTTGAATTGCGTATGTATTTGGTTGCATAGAGATGCGTCGTGTCCACGTACTCGATCTTTGTGCCCATTTTCCAGCTTACAAATGATTTTGCACACTCACGACTTTGCCGACTTCACAGCGGATTTGGCTGAAACGAATTGTTGTTGGATGTAAAGTAAAGTAAATACAATTATGTTTTATTATTGATATATGTATGTATTATTACAAGTGTATATACCCTACAAGACAGCTGAGTATCATATGAGTACTCATATTATCATTACTCCTAATCACAAAAGTGCTTATCAAAGTCCTCATTTTCGTTCAGGCCATGGGAAAAAATTGAGTACTTTCCCCTCAATGTTGTCATCAGAAAGTCCTCAGTACTAATAGTCAAACTACTCATTTATGCCGTACTACAAAAACAAAAGTGTAAATGTGTGAGAATTTTTGCCTAAAGTGCTCAGCAATGTCTTGTAGGGTACATACGTATAAAAAAATTTAATTGTGTAGAGTACATATTTTTAAGCGTTAGAGAATACCAAAACATTAAAGCTAATTAAAAGAAGCGAACATTAAAAAGTGTTTAGCCACAGAAAAAAACGCAGCAGAAACTTAAAATTGCTAATATCTTAAGCTGCTTACAATTTTTACGTGAAACGAATAGTTTGGTATGAGGCAGTTGAATGACCGAAGTTGCCGTCAAAGCAGCTTACGGTATTCACGGCAGAAAAAAAATACGTCTGTCGACGGCTTAAAGTCTTTGAAGTCAACTTGCAACTAATCAATCATTGGTGTAAAAACGGTGAAGTACTTCTTAATCCTAACCTGATATTCAATGAATATAATTGCTATGTATCGAAATTTGAGCTAGTAATTATTGTGGTTAATACTTGGCAGTTGTAATCAGCCGGACTCCGTAAAACGAACACTTTTACTTACGATAAGTAAAGTCTCACAGGTTTCTCGAACTTCTACCAAGATTGTGAAAATTTACGCTTAAATTTAAGTAAAAATACATTTATTTGTGTCTTTGGCTAATTTTTTTTTTTAGGTTAGGAGAAGAAATAAGTATCCAGTAGACCAGTTCGCAACCTGTACAGTGTCAAGAGTGAGGTAGTATGCCCTTTGAGTTAACTTCTTTAAAGCCTTGTGCATATTCTACGCTGAACCAGCCTTAATTGACCGCGAGAGATTAGTTAAATGATATTTGGAGGGTTTAAATGCTTAAAGAGCGAATCGATATTCTGTCTGACCTGACAAAGGTCAAATGATCACATCTACAAATGTCCTAAAACGTTTAGTCGCAGTGCAGATGGAGAAATAGACCTCATATTTACTTCATCTTATTAGGTACTACAACTCTATATCGGTGTGGTCCAAGACCAAGAAACTTCACCCATAGCACCGAACTCCAAGTAAATAGTACCAGTTGACCGGACTGCAGAGTTATTATTCGCTTGATCACCAGGATAGCGTTATTTTTTAGTGTTAATTTTCGAAAAGCTTAGCCGGTATACTTTCCAAGAAGTTTGTTGTTTTGAACCCGTAATATTGCTGCTCTTGCCTCATCTTGGTGGAGTGAAGAGATGCCGCTATACAATGGCCACGGTTGTTCATCATCAAAGTGGCCACCAGTGTCTCGTAAAGGGTTGGAAATACTCCATTCATTTCTGTTTTACCCAGCGATTTCTTGTAAGCGTATATATCATGTGAGACTTTCCTAATCTCTGCATCCTATAGATTTCGTTATGAGGGTCTAGGATGTTCGGGATAGAAACTTCTAATTTTTTGAGACTTTAAACTTCAAACTTAGCTCATATCCGAACGACAATGCAATATGAAGGATGAATAAATCCGTTCATATTTTTGAATATATGTTACTTGCATGGATGGAAATAACTCCATAAAATTTTCTTGGGATATTTATTGGACCACAAAAGAAACCTGAGTATCATTTAGTGGTAGCAGGCACCTCTAATCATTGGGTTACAATCGTTTTAAATTGTATTCATTTGGGCGCTTAATACTTGCGATAATGTATTAATTGAGTGGTCATATAAAGAGGAGTAACTTATATTTAAAGTAGCGAATCATTTGCTTACTGAAAAATCGGACTGCATATTTAGTTTGCATTTATTAATTAACTAAAAAAAAGGAACAGTCCAGCGCCCTCGTCTTGGTCTGCAGCTAAATTAAAACGTAGAATACGTGGTATGGTTAAGAGCACATCCAAGTCAAAAACGAAAGCACACACTAAGAAAAAAATTTCGATAACAAAATCGATAAAAATACCGATAACAAAATCGATTACAAAATCTATAAAAAAAAATCTATTACAAAATCGATAACAAAATATAAACAAATATCGTTTATTATATCGATAAGTTCCGAAAATATCGATAGCAAAATCAATAACAATATCGATAAAAATTTCGATAACAAAATCGATAGAAAATATCGATAACAAAACCGATAATTATATCGATAAGTCCCGAGAATTCCGAAAATCTCTAAAATACCGAAATAGTCCCCAGATTGAGTCTCTGTCTATATCCTTTTTTCTATAATTACCTTTATTTTAATCTTTCTTCCTCTATCTTCATCTGTACTTTTATCGGTATCCTCATCCTCATATTTTGCTTTATATTTATCTTTGTTTTTACTTTTATGTTTATCATATTCCCCTTCACCTTTGCCTTTTATAAATATGGCGCCATCTGTTATTCAAAAGCCGAAACACCTACACACACATACTTGTTGTCTCCTTCTCACTTCCAGCGCATGTACGTGTTTGCGAAATGATGACGAAGTGATTTTGTATGGAAAATTATTAATACCCATATATTTGAATCAAATAAACATACTTCAAAGATATCAACCAATACTTCACATATACCAAATGAAAGGAAAAATCTTGAATTTTTGATTAAATAGAACAAAAACAAAATCGTTCAAGCGGTTTTCCAGCACTTGAGAAATAAAAAAAAATTTGCGATTCAACAATTGCATTAAAATGCGCAATATTTGTTGAACTTATATAAAATTTGTACACGATAATCGAAACGTAAGACGTACTTATTCTACGTCAAAAATTTAGATGAGAGTGTCATCTTACAGAGATTTAATGAACTCTCAGAATACATTTTTTTATTTCTGAATGTGTGTGCTAGTTCTCATGTGCATCTCTCTCATGTTCCCTCTTATCCCCGCTTGACCAATATAAACAATCGCAACAAAATGTTCCTTCACTCTCTCTAAACTTGTTTACTAGCTTTCTCTTCTTACACGATATTTCAAAATGGTTTAACATTAATCTATAAACAATCGATTCTTTCGATTCTTTTGCATTAAAAGTAAAGATTTTCAAAATATCTTAAGGCTTAGCCAAACGTATGACGTTTCAAATACAAAAGACTTAGGCTACGAACTCGCTACATCACTAAGCAAATGAAAAAATACATTCATACCATATAAACATACAGCTTTGCATCATCCATTCACAAGATGTTTACATATTTCAATTTGCCAGCACGCAGCATCACTTAGCTTTCCATTAATCAAAAAATTAAAAAAAAAAAATAAATATTTGTTCATCACAAAACACTCTCACTTCTGCTGCTCCTAATGGTTTTCGCTTTTTCAACAAGTTTCGTCAGCTCCGCTGGAAAAAATAGTGCGTGGATGAGCAAAATGGAATAAAACCAGCTGGCATTCTTTGGCCATAAATAACCAGCTCGTGTGATTGGCCACATAAATATGGTACGTGATTCGCATAACTCTGCGACTTTTGGAGTTCGAAATTTGAAACGTGATTATTTTTCAAAACTTGTTTAAAATTTAGATGAAATGAAATAATTTTTTGCATTTATTAACTCTACTTAACTACTGAATGTTTATTCATTTGTTTACAAAATATGTGTGTATGTATGTATGTATGTATGTAGATCGCCGAACAAGGTGTGTACTTGAGTGTAAATTTATGAAAGGTTATATTCAGGTTCAAACTTATGCAAAATACTGATTGTGCCATAGATTTGCGCACACATACATACATACTTATAAACAAATTCTTCGTACATGCTTGCGCGAGTTCAACTTTTGCACTGGCTGCCTTGCGCTATGCAATAAAAGTGAAAAATGCTACATAAAATCGAGAAAATGAATCCATTAACGAACGCCAATTTAATTGCTAAGGTCGTTTGCGTGCGCAAGCATTACAACAAAAAAAACATTAGTAAAAGCAAACGCAAAAAAAAAGTAGCAAACACAATTGGACCAGCATCCATACACAAACACAATAGCGATAAAAATCAAATGCGAATCATAGGCGTGCGATGGTATTGTAGACAGGGGGGGTTAAAATCTGATGATTTTTCATTCTTTTTTTTTTTGCACGATAATCGGAGAGCGATGAAGTTAAGATAAAAATGCAAAATAAATCTTTTTGAAGTAAGAATTCGTATGCTGAATTTTCACTAGGCATTTAATTCATTTTCACATGGCATTTTTTAAATTCCTCTAATTTTTTAACACTGCAATGCCTAGTGAAAATTCGGCATTATGCTTTACTTAAAAATTTTTGTTTAAGGTTAGTAAACTTTTTAACTGAAAACCTGTTTTAAAAGGAAAAGTATGTAAGTTGCTTAGATCTTTTGATTGGAAACGAATCTGCCTCATCAGTGGTTCGGAGACAAACTGATTTCGGAGTTGTGCTGTCTTTAGTGTCATTTTTTGTTCTCACCAAAGAAAATTCGTTTCAAAATACATACATCAACATCGAAGCAGCACCAAAACGACGACTTATATTAAGAATTTAGATGGGCCACCTGTTTGCCGTAAAAAAAAAACGTTCTTTGCAAGGCAGTTGCCATACGAGGTAAAATGTATAGATGAAACCTACTCTACTGTTAGCCATCTAAGTGAAGTCCCACCGCTTTTTTTTTTTTTTGTTTTAACCCTCCTTTGAAACGCCACAGGTTCAGCTGGCTGTACTATATTTAAAGTGCATACGTACAATACGTGCTCATGCTTTATTGGACATGGCGACTTTTTGAGAATTCAGCTTGGTTTTTTTTTTGCTTTGCTCGTTTTTCTTGCATACTTTTGACATTTACACGCTTTCGGTGCTGTAGCTGCAACTGAGCCAAACAAATAACAAAGGTGTGTGTACTTAGCGTCGGCTGGAGGCTGATTGGACAAGCGCTCTTGCGCATTGTTGCATGAATTAAAATGCATTGTACTTATACATCAGTTACGTGCGCTTGGAAAATGCCAACTTTAAATTTTAATTTGCTTTTGATATTTATGAGCGTATTTTATTTCTCATGGTGAAAATTTACACACATATATATGTATTTATGTGCACATAATGGGATGAAGAAGCACCATACAACTAATGAAAGGAAAGTGCAATTATCATATAGAAACTATTTAAGCTACTTAATAATGGTAGGAGCAGTAGCTATTTCATTCACTCAAGCCTAAAAATAATTATTGACTTTTGGTATATTTAACTAAGTTCAATTTTTTATTTTAGTAGGAAATTATTATCAAATCTGGATAAGCATTAAGTCTATAAGATATAATTAATCTATATGAAGGGTATCTCTTCATTTATTTTATTAAGAAATTAATTATGGAGACATCCTCCGGCACTAAAATAATCTATTTCTTTTTTCTTTACCATTGCAGAGTTTTCATATATGTTCGTATCCATGCCCACTATTTATATTGGCATTTAGCACTTAAGTACACACATACATACACACAAACTGAATTGCCGCAATTGGCGGAGTAAAAGTTGAAATTGCATCAACAAAAAAATGAAAGGGAGCCCAGCTGACCCAATTCCGCATTCGCTCATACTTATCTGCTCAGCTATGTACTCGTACTTATGCTTTTGTCGAGTATACATGCATGAATGTGTATATGTATGTATGTATGTAAAGAGCGAAATACACCACACAAGCGGTTTGACAAACCAAGCG
>NW_016159050.1:0-549 GCF_001687245.7 Rhagoletis zephyria
AATTTCGTTTTTATTAATGCTAAATCAAACAATTTGCGCTCAGCTCCTGGGGAACTGTGAGACAGACTAAAAATGTTATGAGCTAAATCACAGAATTCTCCAAAGGCCGCCTCACCCAATCCATTTTTAATCAAACTTACTTGATTCCAAAAACGTTCTATATTGGTACAGTTTTTGAAGTTACCTTCACTCAGCCTCAATTTGCGNAAAAACGTTCTATATTGGTACAGTTTTTGAAGTTACCTTCACTCAGCCTCAATTTGCGGAATTGACATTCAATTATGTCGGCATCATTTACCAATGCAGGAAATTGGTCGAGTAGTGGCAAAATTGATACAACAGTATCAGAAAGAACTTTATATGATGTAATAATTTCAAGATTTTAAATATCTTTTCGATTGAAATCGAATATTCTTTTCATTTGCTAAATGCTATGATTGAAGTTTTGATACCTTTCCGTATTTTTTCCAGCCACTTTAATATTGGTCACCGAGTAATTGAAATTAGCAAGAAACCGCGATATTTTTTGAAGCGTGCTTTGACAGATGA
>NW_016159050.1:712-1570 GCF_001687245.7 Rhagoletis zephyria
CCTTGATGTTGTCACACAAAGCGGAGGGACCTAGAGTTTTACTCCGACTCCGAACGGCGATTGTATTTTTATGAGAAGCTGTTTTTCATGGCAGAAATACACTCGGAGGTTTACCATTGCCTGCCGAGGGACGACTGCTGTTAAGAAAAAACCTTTTTTCTATATTTTTGCGATGTTGCTTTGACCAGGTTTTGAACCCAGGCATTGTGGAGTGGGAGTGCGCACTGCTTACCACTACACCTCAGCGGCCTAACCCTTTAATAGTTTGTGTAAAAACGTAAGGTACAACAATACATATACACACACATAGAGTCTTTCTTAAATTAAAAATTCATCTCTTACATAAATGAAAAAAAGAGATCAAATTAAGCATATGCAACTTTTTCATGTCAGGGATGAATCATTTTTCCGAAGCGCTAAAAAAAGGGCTAGTGGCAATTTTTAATTTATGTGGCCAAAAAAGTATGTGGTAGCTTAATCCAGCAAAGGGCTTAAACGACAACACTGTAGCCATGCCATTTTTGAAGATCAGTTTAGCAGATGTTGCCAATCAGCCCTATGCTGAATATCGTCATCGTCATCGTCAACGATCGTCAGCGCATCAGTAACATGGCTGACGATGGCCGTATCGTCACTTTTTCTGACGATAACGATATTCATCAATTAAATAGAAAAAATTGAAAACGCGAAACTATTGCATGAAGTGAAATGGTGATAATAACCTAACCAAAGGCTTGTGAAATGGACCATTTTAAAAAGAATTGGACTAATGGACTATACGAAAAGAAATGGGCCAAATTTGGACCAAAACGGCAACCGTGATCAGTGGTGCACACCAGTGATCGGACTTAAAAAAAA
>NW_016159050.1:2229-14163 GCF_001687245.7 Rhagoletis zephyria
TTTTCAAATAGTTTTTGAAGTCGCAACAGCACCTGGTACAATCACACCACAAGAACATACACGGTCAATCGACTTGATAGGCCATTTAACAAATTAGGCATATTGAGGGCCGTAAACTCACCTATTTTTAACTATAGTTAAATCGTTAATAGATAAGTTAACAGCCCTACCACTTTTAGAGTATGTATGTATAAAAACGTAAGGAACATACATATATATCAATATTTCTTAGTATAAAAATTCATACAAATGAAAAAAGTAGATCAAATTAAGCGTATACAACTTCATGCCAAGTATAAATAAATTCTCCAAAGGGCTAAAAAAAGGGCTAGGGGCAATTTTAAATCTATGTGGCCAAAAAAAGTATGTGGTAGCTAAATCTAGCCACCAAAGGGCTTAAACGGCAACACTGNGGCTTTGGCGTTGGCGTTGGTTTGAAAGAACGGACGTTAAAAGTATGCTTGCTACAATGAACGCTTGGCAGCGAATCCTTGGGCCACTAAATTAACAAACTAACGACAGATAAATTAATATTTCACATCAATAATTGCATTAAAAACGATATTTCTTGCCCGCACTTGATTAAAAAGGAAAAATATTTCACATAATTTTATTTATTTGCAACACCTGACAAGCGACGCACGCGAAAAGTTTCAACTAAATTTCACATGTTTTATTTAAATAAATCACAGGTAGAAAAACTAACTAGTTCTTAGAGAGAAGTTGCAAATTCAAGTTGGAAAACATTTTGTCAGCAAGAATTTGCAATTAGGAAAAGCATATGATTGTGGCACATGGTGGGATTTTTTGTGGACGATAATTTTAACAAACAAGTTCGTTAAATCTAAAAATGTACAAACTTCAGCGATTTTAAAATGAAAAATGTAAGTAAATACTTGCTTGCTTAATTAATTTATTGGCATTTCCAATGATTTGAAAGGTACTTGGCTGAAAAAAACTGTATTCTTAATCGGAATACAATTGCAACGAGAGTCGATTTAAGAAACCCGACAGTTACTACGACAAAGAAATTGAAACGTATGTTGAAGAGAGTCGGATTAACAAGAAATATACATGTAGATCCTGTTTTTTGCTCCTCTGAAAGAATTTTAAAAATTCTATACAAATTTATTATGTTTGAAATGCTATCGTGGACCCTAGCTGGCTACTAAGAAAAAATGCTCCCAAATTCTCTATCAAGTAGATAAACTTTAAAATTTCTGCACGAACGGAAATTTGCAGGAATTTACAAGTTTATCTACTTTATAGAGAATTTGGTAGCACTTTTTCTTACTATCTGATATTTTCTGTGATAATTCTCGCTGGATTTTCGAAGAACAAAGCTATTGTCTTCCCAGAGAGTTTTGATTTTTTTCATTTTGACGCATTTCAGTGTTGGTTTTTTAATTCAAGTTGGCGTTCGGTTTTTAGAATTTAAATAGTTCTCAGCAAAAAAATTTGTTTAAAAAAATACATATGTATACATAGTGCTTGAAAATATCAATTTTTCCCTTACCTTAAACCTTTAAGCGTGGGCAACTATGATGTTTCGTAATTAAGGCAGAATTGAATATGCGCTATACAATACCTGTAATATTTATTCTATGTGTTAGCACTATATCCAAACACAAACGCGTGTTAAGCAAACAGTGAAACAATTTGTTATTTTCTAAGTTTCACACTTAAATTTAAGACATTCATAACAAACATTTGATGAATAAAATCCCCGCTACGGCCTTCTTTAGAAAAAATATATTCGTTTAAAATAAAAATAAGCGAAATCTGCCCAATTTTATATAACCCTGCCTGACATGAAAATTTTCACCATTTCTAACAGATTTTAGGTCGCTTAGTCAAAAGTGGAAACATATGTATATATTTGAATTTTAAGAAAACAAGGCAAATTTTTTTTTGCAAAACGGCTAACAAATCGACTGCCGGCTAAACCGAAATTTCTCCGGCTGTTTGCAATCGCAACCGGCTAAATCTAGCCGGAAAACGGCTAAAATGACAACACGGATTCGAAGCTCTGCCCACGTTGAGCACCACTGATATACATATATATGTACAAGAATTGCTCGTTTAAAGTAATATGAATAAGGGGCAAAAGTTCCCGCAAAATCAACCCTCTGGCTAGAGTAGTCTGTGTCAAACTCGGGGATCGATGAACTAGGCGCTTCATTAAAAATAAAAATATAATATTATTTTTGTAGAAAGGAATTAGAGGATTGTAAGGAAAGATTTTAAGAAGATAAAATATTCAACAAATGAGGTTCAAATGAAAGCTTTATGACAAAGAAGGACATTTTCCATTTACATAAATTAGAATCTTAAAAAATTTTGAACATCCGCTTTATGGACATTATATTGCTAAAAACGATGGTATCTAAAGCACAATTATATCGTCGTTTAAAGTGCAAAACCGCGTATCAACCAAATGCAAAACCGCGTATCAGCAAAATGCAAAACCGCGTATGTGAAGTTGTAGAAATTATTTTCTAGAGCGTAAAAACACTCATATTTCAAAATGGTTCTCTTTTTTTATAAAGTAATCGCATTTATGGCTAGTATATTTTAGGACGAATGGATAAGGATTGAGCCAAGAGCTTGTGTGAGCAAATCCAATTTTTGGCAGCCAATGCCAGTTACGCGGTTGTGCAGAATGACGATACGCGGTTTTGTACTTTAAACGACGATATGCATTATTATTTTATTAAAATCGAAAATAAATATAGGCTGAATTGCTAAAATATAGCTGTTTATGCTAAAAACTATGAAATCGAAATCTAAATAATTTTAAATAAATAAATAAAAACACGATAACATATTCAAACTTAATAATCTTTTGCTTACAATAGCGTTATTTCATCGGCTAAATAGACCTACCTCAGTAAAGCATATTGCAAGAATTTTCTCGTATACTCGCAATTTATTAAAATACAAATCAAAGCTGCATATCAACAAAAAAAATTTTGGTCTCCAATTACTGCAAGTTACATATTATAAAAACAGTTATCGCCTTCACAAAGCGAAGTGTCATTAATGTTTACGAAAAAACAGGAGAAGCGTCTACCAGTAAAGCAAGGACCGGATAATTTGTAATTTATATACCAGGAGGATCACGAAATTATATTGGGATAAAATATCATCGTACTTAAAAATAATTTTATAATTAAAAATGATAAACTATAATCGAATAAATAAGAAAACATTACGAGAATCAACTTATACTAAGAATACGAGATTTATGTATTATATAATACCAACTATAATCGCTGTATACAGATATATGTACTTAATATTTCAAGCTCTGCTAAAAACGACGAACTTATTTTTATTGTTTCAAAAAAAGTAAAATCGCATGCATACATATGCATATGTAAATACATGTCTACCTCTTATGAGTACATAGAAGATAAAATATTAAACAACACCTTTCAAAAAAGTAACATCAGTTAACACACCAACCACTCGTACATTAACCGAGAAGAAACAAGATGCAGGCAGCATTGATGCTAAGATCGAAATCTCGGGTGGCGAGAAGAAGAAAGCTCCGAAAATTGGGTGGAAGACTTGAGTTGCCTAGTAATGTAGCAACAAAAGAAATTGCTCCATTCCCTCGATATCCACCGGAGTCATGGGTAATGAAGATAATTTATTTTATTCTTTAGTAAAAAGCTTTGCTACGATGGAACTACCTTTTCAATATACGAGTAATTCATATAAATTATTTATTTTTCCAAAGCCTATTCAAACCGCCTCTTTTTCAAGTATATGTAAAATTGATTTTGCAGACTACCTACCTATCTTCTCACTTGCTCATCTACGCTGCCACGCATTAACTCTGATTTATACACATAATTCACATAATTTTCTCACAATATTATTTACTTTTCGATCACGCTATCTGTACTTTTCTATTTTTAAAACTTTCATTTTAAATACTTAGAAGACACTTTTTAATTTCGTGTAGTACCGATTATTTAAGCTTTAATTTAGATACATACCATCTTAAAGTATATGCAATACATAAAAATGTATTTCTAACCAAGATATGTAGTAATAGCTGGCAATATCAAGTCGATATTCCCATTTTATACGTAACATTAATTGGAATAAGAGTCAACAAATAGTAGTCATAAGTAGTTCTTTTATATACGTTAATTGAATTAATGCAAATTATTGTTGATCAAAAAAATCATTTGCAGCTGCAGGTCGTTACCATCAATGCAAAAGACTTTATGTAAAACTTTTTCGAAAATGCGTTTTTTATTTTTTTTTATTTAATAGCTATTCCTTAACAAATTCGAAATTTATAGGCGTATTTAGAATAGCCCTGCAAGCACTTTCTATGACAATTAAAAAAGATTTTTGATTCTCTTGTAAAATTTCGCAACTTCAAATACGACCTTTTGTATTGATGGTAGCGATCTTCAAAGTTTTTGTTTTTAAACAAGATTTTAAAGTCAGCATTTTTGTTATACGTTTATAACACAGGTTCACAAAAAAAGTTTATGCATATTAAACGCTGAATGCGAATCCGAGGTCGGTGGTCAGTTGAAGGTCAAATGGGGATAAATGCATTGAATAAACTTGAAAATTAAATTGGTTTAATATGCATACACCTTTTTTTTTGTTGTAAACCTGGGTAATTTTTCAAATTACGTTCTACATACGAGGTGGTCGCATAAATTATATCTGAATTTGTACGGGTTCATCATATAACAGCCGACCTAGTTGCCAGAGAAAATATATTTAAAATTGGTTTCTTTGGAGGTATGATCTAAAAAATTCGGATTATCTCGTAGAGACTTCATCTTAACGTGATTTCAAATTGAATTTAATTTTGTTCCTATATAAAGTGCTTACTATCATTTTAAAACTTGATATACAGCGGTGCTCCCATTTTCGGAATCGCAAATATTTTGGGTTTTACATTGCAAATAGCAAAATTACGTAATCCAATGCAAAATTTTTCCGGGTTCCAAACGGTTGACACTGAGATGGTGGAATGAGAAGTAAATAGAAAAATTAATATAGAAAGCAAGCTAGCTTAGTTCGAATTTATTTTTAATTAAGTCCATTATATCTTGAGATATTTTGGCGTCCTAAAATTAACTTTTTATGTTGAGTTTATTTGTTAATGTACTATTTATTATACACATCTAATTTTTGGCCAACGAACATTTATCCAAGCAACGAGGATTTAGGATTTGGTGTGGACGATACATGTGCGATAATTATCGCATACCTTCAAGGGATGGCCTTTTTAAATTTGCTGGACACGAAGTGGAAAATGGAACTTATCGATATCGATGGGCAAATTCAAGACAACCCAAAAATAAAAACGTACGATTTTTAGTAAAACGCAGAACGCAAAAGTGAGTGAAAATGGAAGCTATCAGCCGTGCGAATTAATTTTATGGAGTAATTTTGCCAGTAAATTTACCAGTAAGTTTAAGACTAAATAATTCGGAAACATAGTAGATTTGTATGCAATAAAATGTGGTTTTGAAATCTTGAGTGAAGCGTATAAAATATTTAAATTACCGTTAGTTTCTTCATGATCCAATGATAGTAACTAAACCAAGTTAATATGGGATCTCACCTTTCCAATTAAACGGTCCACGTTGTCCTACAATGAAAATAAAATCTACGTAAATATAACGAAAACTTGCCACGAAAGTTTTCGTTGATTGTACAAAACCGTTTTCGTACATACTACGAAAATATGAGACATCAAATATTTAGTACATTTTACGAATGTATTCGTACTATTTACTAATGAATTTCGTAATATTTACTAAAGAATTTCGTGCAATTTCTTCGTTTTTTTACGAAATTTTTTGTAAAATGCACAAAAATAATATTTTAACAAAATTATTTTGGTAAAATCTGCGCTTGTTTCGTAGAATGTGCGATTGCTTACATTCTCCATACTGTTAAATTTATGCGTTTTTGTTTGACAAAATGTTTTGCAAAAATGCTTAACATTAATGATTAAAATATAATGAAAGCGTTGTGTTATAATTTGAGCTATCTTTTCTATAGTGTAAAGAATAAAAGTAATTATACATACTATGAAAGAAGTACAGATATTACAAGCATAACTGTTGTGAATAATAAGTTTTACCTAAATTTTCTAACTACATTGCAGTTTAAAACTAATTAAAATGGTTATTTTACCTATAATAAAACTTACTATACTACATAATTTTTTATTGCTTATCCTTCATTCAATAAAATATATTGATGGAAAATGTTAAATTATGAAACTCAACAAAAACTCTTATTAAATATAATAAGATTTAAAATATGAAAATATATAAAAAAATACTAGCTTTGCTTTCTTAAACACTAAAAACTTTTATGTGGAGGTACTTGGGAGATTCGAAGATCCTTTGGTGTTTGTTTCCTTCACGACTATAAATTAAAGGAAAATTATAAGGCGTCTAAGAGGCAAGGTTTAATGAAAATTCATACATATATTTGCTTTTAATTTCATTAAATAGTGCGTCTGTTCCTGGCTTGGGCTTGCCGTTGATAGATAACCGATGAAATTGCCTATTTATGAAGTCCCACATTGCAGCGCAAGGCTCAGCGTAGGCGATGTTAAAAACACTGTATGCTTAAAAGCATATATCCACAGCTTTAATATTTAATTTTGTATTGTATTTTTATCCACAAATTCCCTTTTTAAAACGTTTAAAATTATATCATACGTCTCACAGTAGGCAACCAATAATTTCACAATGACACGATGAAATATTAAACTTCCAGTAATTTAGCATATTGAACGAAAATATTTGTATGTTGTACGAATTTAAAAAACATGTTTCTGCATTAGTACTATGTAAGAAAACATTTTGTAAATTGTACGAATACAGGATTGTAGATTTCGTAAATTTAAGAACCATACGTAAACATTAATGGCCTTATTCATAAAAAATAAAGTAGGTTTAAAGAGCTTTATAAATTGACGTTTTCATACATTTTTCAATTTATAAACCTTTTGTAAAGCTACTTTATTTTTAATGAATAATGCCATAAGAATGCCTTCCTACAATATACAAAATTATTCGTACAGAGATTTTATTTTCAGTGTAAGTTAACCGGTAACATACTCAAAAAAATATATATATGTGCAGTGCGCACCGAGTAGAAGTGAAACTAAATTAATATTGGTACGAAGTTGATAAGTTCTTATAATTTTTCGTTTTAAACTTTTAATTTTATTATTATTTATGCTCATGTTTAAATTTCTACAGAAGAGACGAGTGCCTTATGGTAACTAAAATATGAAATAGTTAAGATGCTATCAATATATCTTTGAAGTACAGCATCAATGATTGTTTTTGATCGTGTTGTCTATTCTATGCGCCTGCTGGACATTTTTAATTTTAATTTGATGCCGAGGAACTCAATCAAGGGGACCACTGAATCCAACGAATAATTCACATTAAAATCCCCACTTCAAACCATCGGAATTTTATTGTAGTGTATTTTATTTAACTCTCGTGTATGAATTCAGTAATTTTATTTACTGGTTGATTGGGAGAAATATAAATTGCCACAAATGTTCTCTCATGGTCCAATCTGGGCCCTGTTCGCGGCATTCGTGATAGAGTGATTACTCGTTTTGAATCAAATGAAACAAAATGGCAGCAATACAATTTAAACGAGCAAAGCACACTCGTTATCGCATGCCTCGATCTCAAAATCATATTCCAATTCGAGTTACGTTTCACAAGCACATATTTCACCTAACTTAGAAATTTGAACAGACATTGATTTCAGTTGTTCTATTTGTGGAGTAAAAATACGGGCTCCGTCATATACGTAATGGTAGATTACAACTCCGTCTGCTCTCGTCACTGGTATGTATTTAAAATTGAATTACTATATCAAAATTAGGAATGTCTAAAGTTTTCTCATTATCCAATCACGTCTCTGACAGATGATGCTATTGTGTCTAATTGAAGATCCTGTACGAGAATGCGTAATCCTTGGCCATTGACGGTAAACAATGACAATCTTTTCATTTCATTATGAAATCACTATCAGACCCCGTGAACTTCGTCCCGCCCAAAATTTATTTCTTTATTCAAATATTTGGTACAAAGTTTTCAGCACAATTCACGTTCACATTTGGTTTTGTGGTCGTCAGAAAGCATTTCCCCATTGCCGTCTTAAATAACCTAACGAAAGTGTTATGTCCGTGCAGAAGTTCTTGCGGAAACAATGATCCCGCTCAATGGTGAATCGTCCTTGAATCTGTATAGAAAAGGTGGTGGCAATTTCCAAATCAGAGAACATCATCGGTCCACAGAAATCCAATATATATAGACTTATTTCAGATGAAATACCATAAATGTCTTACAATTGAATTTGCAGGAATTCATCAAGAATTGTCTTTATTTTGTTTAGTCGCCGTAAAGCAAGGATCGCAATGGTTATGGTTGTTGATTTAACGGTGGTAATTTGATTTTGATCCCTGTTATCTCCGAGTTACTTCACTTGACGATTTTTAGCAATAACTCGACTCCAGCGCCACCTTGCGGCTCTTTTTTTCAATAGTATTGCCCCTACCGTTACCAATATACATCTTGTTTATGAGGCAAATCGGACAAATACGATTTTTAGTAATAACTCGACTCCAGAGCCACATAGCGAGCCATTTTTTCGCAGAAATATTTCCCTTCAGGTTACCAATACATATTTTGAATATTAGCCAGATCAGATCATAAACACGGATTTTAATAATTCGACTCCAGCGCCACTTGGCGTTTTAAGTTGTGAACCTAAACTATACGGGGACTTTAGGACACAAATTTTATTAAAACAATTTCGGTCGTTTATGAGGAGTTCACTCGAAACACACGTACCGAAGAATCTTATATATAAAAATAAGTGCAAGTTTTTTCCGCGCCGCGCTGTTTACAGGCCGCTTATCATGGTCGGAAAGGCCGAGCTTCCGATCCATGTTCCCGTAGTCATTACTTTGTATGTGAGGCAGGCGGAGAGTGCTAGTTTCCGCTCCACGCTATAGACGAACTGTTGGGCGTGGTCGGAAAGGCCGAGTTTCCGATCCCTGCTCGTATTGTCCTACGCGGTCGCGAAAATATACGAAGCCGTTACAATTGTTCTAAGCAGTCATAGATATTGTGTAATTTTTCTGTTCACGGTTACAGATATTAGTTTATTTAGTTAACTAGTTGAGCAAAGTTTTCTTTATTACAAAAAGCGATTCAGATGTGTCGAAGCAATCATAATGTTAAAATCTTGGCATAAACATCGAAAAGGATCATGCATTTCAAAGTTTGATTTACAAATACTCAACACAATAGGTTCAAAATATCTCGTGGGTTTTGTAGGAGTACAAAAATTATCTCAGTCAGTAAAAAGGGATCACTGACCATCCTGTTCATTAATTTAATTAAAAAAAGAACACCAAGCATCTCTCTACGACTCTGAAGCGTCGGCAAATCTATAAGCTTCAGGCGATCTTTGTAGGGTGGGAGATTTTTAGACGAGTCCCAACATAAATTTTTGAGGGCAAATAACAGGAACTGTTTCTGCACTGATTCGAGCCTGTCACTATGAATTTGATAACTAGGATTCCATACTATAGATGCATACTCCAAAATCAGTCTAACTAAAGAGGTAAAGAGAACTTTAGTGACATAAGTATCGTTGAACTCCTTGGCTTAAGAAAAGCCAACAATCCTCTAGCCCTAATCACGCAGGAGTTTATGTGAGACTTGAATTCTAGTTTCGGATCCATAGTTACACCTAGGTCAATGAAATTGGTCACTTGCTCAACATTGTGGTCAGATATCATATACGAATTTGGATAGAACGATTTTCTAGAGAAGGTCATGAATTTACACTTTTTCAAATTTAGTGACATGGAATTTGCTTCACACCATTCGAAAATGCAGGTTAGGTCAGCTTGCAAATGCTCCCNTACACTTTTTCAAACTGAGTGACATGGAATTTGCTTCACACCACTAGAAATGCTGGTTAGGTCAGCTTGCAAATGCTCCCTATCTTCTGCAGTACTAATGTACTTAAAGAGCTTAACATCATCAGCGTACATTAAGCATTTCGAGTAATTCAACACCTTAGGAAGGTCATTTATAAATAAAATAAACAAGACGGGACCAATATGGCTGCCCTGAGGTACGCCGGATGTGACATGTATTGGCCGGGAGGTACAATTTTTAAAANTCCCTATCTTCTGCAGTACTAATGTACTTAAAGAGCTTAACATCATCAGCGTACATTAAGCATTTCGAGTAATTCGACACCTTAGGAAGATCATTTATAAATGAAATAAACAAGACGGTACCAAGATGGCTGCCCTGAGGTACGCCGGACGTGACATGTATTGGCCGGGAGGTACAATTATTAAAAATTACTCTTTCTTTCCTATCCACTAAGTAAGAATAGGAGGTAAACCAATTCGATCAAGTATATATATAAGGGTTGAATGAGATAATTTATCAAATTCCTTGCTGAAATCAGTGTAAATCACCTCCGTTCGAAGATTGTTTTTAAACCCATAAGTTTGTTTACCTTTGCAAAAACCGTGTTGCGATAGATCAATAGCAGAAGTAATAGAGTGAGATATATAGTTCTTCCGTAACGATTGCCTCAAACACTTTAGGAATAGCATAAAGCTTCGCAATTCCTCTATAGATTACGATGTTAGTCCTACTTCTATTTTCATAAAGTGGATAGATAAACGAATCCTTCCAGGAAGATGGGAAGACACCCTGTTTTAGGGAAGCATTAAAAATATTTGCCAGAGGCTTATACAAATACTCTGCACAACTTTTAAGAACACTTGTGGGTATACCGTCTGGGCCAGCTGTATATGAAATTTTCAAACAATTCAAATGAATGAGGACGTCCGCAGCAGATATCGCTGGAATTTGGATGTAATCAAATGATGGCAGAAAGAATGGGTAGCTAGATGGATTCGAATTTAGTTGGGAAGATGTAGAACTGGCAGAGTAGTTTGACTCGAAGAAACCAGCAAACATATCGGCAATAATATTTTCGTCACTGGAAACTAAGTCATTTAACTTCAATGTTGAGGGATAACCGTTAGTCTTACGCTTTGTGTTCACAAATGCGTAAAACGATTTGGGATTAGAAACTATATTGAGTCGAACCCTGTTAATATAATTTTTGTAACACTTTTTGTTCAATACATTGTATTTATTCCGAAGAATGGAGTACGCGGAGTAGTGAGAAAACAAGCCAGATTTTTTAAAAAGCTTAAATGCTTTGGATTTCTGATTTTTTAAGCGTTTTAATTCGCCAGTAAAGCACTGAGCGTTAGACGTTACGTTAGCTTCCTTAACAAGAGGAATGATTTTACTGAAAATATGGCGTAAGGAATTGCTAAAATGTAAGGCACTATCTTCAGCATTTCCATCATCTGCTGTTTTAAATGAGTAACGCTCCGCACTTGATTTTTTACTGGCAAAGCAACATGAGTTGCGTGAATTTATCAAGGACAATTGAGTAGTCCACTTGCAAAGTGCTCTATGTAAAATTTTTTCGATTTTTAGTTTTTGGTGGTTAACGTACCAGTATTTAAAGTAGTTTCATGTCTACTAACAATACAGTGCGAAATCCTTATATATTCTGAAAAAATAGCATCAAATGTTAGCTACTCTAGCAAAAGTCTCTTAACCCTAGAACACACACCCAGAAAATACCACGTAAACACACACCCGGGATACGTTTGTACCCGGGACCTTATTTTGCGGTTTTTTTAATGCTTATTCAACCGATTTCTATGATTTTTTTTTTGAAATGTATATTTTAATATATAACAAGTATTTTGTCTTTTGTTTCATTCGAATATTCCTACTGGTTCCAGCGATATGGGCAAATAAAGTCAGGACATGCAACAGTGGA